>NC_091741.1:63383997-63683997 GCF_043380555.1 Nothobranchius furzeri | reverse complement strand
AGTCCTGTCATTGTTGTGTTTGAACTGTTGCTTCCAGTGTCGTCTCCGCCTAGAAATGATGCCAGTGCAAGAACAATCCTCCTTTCTCCACCAGTCTCCGCTGTCCAGGTATAGGGCGTCTTAGATAATTGTCCCAATATCTCCATCCAATGTGAGTGTCCTTTTATCCCAAACAGCATCTTGAATTAGGGTACATCATATTGGTGCTTTACTATTTAAAACAATATTCCAGATGGCAACAAAAAGAGTAAACCATTAATCAAAAACCCCAAAATTATTCAAAATGGAAGAAAAACATGCTTGTGTTGTTGCTGAATTGGTTCCTGATTCATTCAGGCCCATCAAATCTGAGGGGTGCTTGAGTTGCTTTAAAGATAACAGACCCAGATCTAGGCAGTACATTATCTTTGAATATCACTTAAAGGACTTAAACCCTTTATTTCCAGTCATAAGTAACTATATTTCTTGAAAAAAAAAAAGTCACGAAGCAATGGAAGGAAAAAATGATATCATGTTCCTCTGTTGTCTTCTCCTGTTTCCATTTTATACATTCAGATGGGATCCTGCAGAGGAAAAGAGAAAGAAATAGGTCAATTTGAAATGAATGGTCCTCCTATGTTCGGTATGTTGAATTACATGTTGACCAAACAATTACAGATGAGTCTTCATCCCCCACCCAACCTCTAATTAACTAGTTGTGTGTGTGACAAATTGATGCTAGTCTACTATCGTTGATGGCCATAAATGTATGTTTTTGTACAACAAATGAAGACGTAAACCTTTATTGCCCAAAGAGAAGTGTAAGACAGATGGAGATTTAATCAGAAGCCACCAGCTTTTCCCTTTTGAATGAGATCATCTTTCTGGCTTCAAACTGCAGGAGCATGAGGGTGTCAACTGTGTTTCTTGCTTTCACACCAAACAGTTCAGTGTTCCCTAAAAATAAGTCTTTTGATGGTATCTGTGCAGGTGTGCCTTTTTGGAATCTCAATAATAATAATAATAATAATAATAATAATAATAATACATTTGATTTATAAGGCACTTTACATTTGAAACAAATCTCAAAGTGCTACAAAGTTAATTTAACCCAAAAGCTCTGGTAAAAAGATAAGTTTTAAGACCAGATACCCCATAAATACACTGGTGGGTGAGAAGGGGAGCCTTGTAATCAATTCTAGATGAAACAGGGAGCCAGTGAAGAGATTTAAGAATGGGCGTAATATGGTCATATTTGCATCCTCTCATCAGGATCCTAGCAGCACAGTTCTGATTATACTGCAGTTTTTGAAGGATTTTTTCCAGTAGTCCCAATGAGAAGTGCATTGCAGAAATCCAGCCTGGAGGAGCCAAATGCATGGACCAACTTTTTCGCATCAGCAAACATTTGTGCTGGATGCAGTTTTGCTATATTCCTGAGGTGGAAAAAAGACGTTTTACACAGATGCTTGACATGGGTCTCATACGTCAAACTCGAGTTCATTTTAACCCCATGGTTTATAACAGATGTTGACCGTGGGATATCCTGACCAGAAAAGGTAATACTGTTGATGTTAGATGACCTAACCTGATGTGGGGTGCCTACTAAAATAGCTTCAGCCTTAGAGCTGTTTAGCTGCAGGAAATGTTGCTTCATCCATGACTTTATCTCCTCCAAACAGATGGTCAAAGTGGATGATGGCGGAGTAGACAAGGAGGTGGAATTTATCCTGAGCTAAAGCTGAGTATCATCAGCATAACAATGGAATAAAATACCATGCTGGCTGATGATATGGCCCAGGGGAAGCATATATAATACGAACAAAATTGGACCAAGCACAGAGCCCTGAGGTACACCAGAGGTGACATTGTGTATAGCAGATTTAGCCTCTCTCAGGGCAACATGCTCCGTTCTTTCAGTAAGATAAGACGAGAGCCAATTGTAAACAGAGTCAGAGAGTCTAACAGTGTGATGTAATCTGTGAAGCAGAATGTTGTGATCAACAGTATCAAAGGCTGAGGACAGGTCCAACAGGATGAGAAGCAATGGGAAACCAGCATCAGCCGACATCAGCAGGTCATTCGTAACTCTAACCAGAGCTGTTTCCATGCTGTGGCAGGAGCGGAAGCCAGACTGGAATTTCTCAAACAAATTATTTGCTTCTAGATGAGACTGAAGCTGTGCAGCAATTACTTTTTCCGGTACTTTAGAAAGAAACGGGAGGTTAGAAATGGGCCAGTAGTTTGCAAGTACTTCTGGATCTAAAGTAGATTTTTTAAAAACTGGTCTGATGATGGCAGATTTCAATGTGGCGGGAACATATCCAGTCTGGAGAGAGTGATTTATTATCCTGGTAATCAGGGGATTTATGGCGCATAAGTTGGATTTAACCAAAACTGTAGGAAAAGGGTCCAGAGCACAATTTGATGGTTTCATCCTTCTGACAATGACCTCAACCTCTTGCTGTGTAACTGTAGAGAAACAGCTAAAGGGTTGAAAGTTCCCTGGCTGTGGGTCATCCAACAAGACAGGAAGTGCAGAGGAACTCGATAAAGATGAGCAGAAGGTATCCACTTTTTTCCTGAAGAAGGTAATTATGTTATTGCAGTTCCCCTCTGTAGCTTCCATATGAGATTGAAATTGTGGTTTCAATAGGCGATTTATAGTAGAGAACAGTTGCTTTGAATTTCCAGAGCTATTGTTATTGATATTCGAGTAAAACTGTGATCTTGCAGCTCTCAATGCTGTTGCATATGCCTTCTGATGTTCTCTGTAAGCTTGCTTATGAACAGTGAGTCCTGAAGCCAGTAGACGTCGCTCGAGAACACGCCCAGTTGTCTTCATCTTCCTCAGCAAACATGTATACCAGGGGGCTGAACATGAAAAACAGACAGTTCTGTATCTGACAGGGGCATGAACATTAAGGAGACTGTCGAAGGATTTGTTGTAGAAGTCAACTGACTCAGTGACTGAGGAACATTCAGCAGAGGAGAGATTCTGAAGATCTTTGCTCAGAGTATCTGCGTTGATCTTATGCAAGTCTCTGTAACGTATCTGTCGCTTTGCTTTTGTAGGTGAACAAGAGAGTGACAACTCCATTGAAATGACCTTGTGGTCAGACACCCCCAGATCATATGCAAAAAGGTTGCTAATGGGTACAGAGTTTGTAATAACCAGATCCAAGGTATGCCCTCTGGAATGTGTAGGAACATCAACATGCTGTTGGAGATTAAGGCAGTCCAGTAGTTGTAAAAACTCATCTGCCAAATGGCAGGAGGGGGAGTCTACATGAACATTAAAGTCTCCCAGTATAATAAGTGGTACAGATGGATGTAAGAAAATCATGTATCTCAGAAATAAACATTGAGTTTGGTTTAGGGGGTCGATAAATAAGCAGCATAGTTATAGGCAGAGGGGCTTTACACTTAAATGCAAGACATTCAAATGAAGACAGTGTAGGCACAGTGAGGGGAGACAGATCCAGTTGCTGTCTATATAAAACAGCTAAGCCACCGCCACGTCCAGTACTGCGGGCTTTCTCCAAATTGCCTTAACCAGAAGGACAAGCTTCATTTAGTGCCAAAAAAGCCTCTGGCTGGTGCCATGTTTCCGTTATGCACATAACATCCAAGCCTTTGTCCATTATATGATCTTGTTTAAACACTGATTTATTTGTGAGAAATTGTGAATTAAAAAGTATCCTGAGCATTTTTGGTGCGGTAAATTTCTGTATTGGCCGTAACACTGTAAAACCCACTCCACTTTTTCTGTCCTGCTTGGTGGATAGTGTCCTCCAAAAGTTTACGAGTTAGTCCGACAGAAAGCTTGTGGTGTTTCCCATGCTACAAACACTTGTTGTGACATCGCTCTGATAACGCGTTTGATGAGCGACAGCGGCCCACACAGAGGGAATGGATGAAGCCGAACAGCTAGGCCGATGGTAAACAAACTTTCGCCGAGAACTTCTGTGGATATAACGCGGCCGGCGCAGAAGTCCGAGTTCCTTTATGGCGGCAATGCATGTAGGAGTGGAACGACTGTTGACACTTAACAACTGCGGGATGGTGTATTTCAGCCCCATGCCGGTCGCTGGAGAACCAGCAAAACAAGCCAGCAGCCAAAACGACTGCAGAAGCAGCAAAACCAGACTCAAAAAACTCCGGTGCATCGAGACCACAGAGCGAGCATCCAAGGAAGCACACAACGCCCCAGCAGCGCCGAGAAACGCCAAGAAGCCAAGGGTAAAAAACTAGAGTTTTAAAACTTCCTCCAGGTTACTAAAAAAAGACCATATAAAAATTCAAATAGTCCATAAAAATCCACAAAAAAATACAAATAAAAGCAGCAGCAGGAGAAGCAGCAAACAGCAAGCGCCAGCGTCCTCTCCCCAGTCCACTGAAGCTTCTTTGTTGGGAACTCTAGTGCCCATGTGGAAAGTGGTAGTCACCTGGAGTGTAGGGATGGGTACCTTTGACATTTGAATCGATCCGGTACTAATTCCCAGTACCTAGGAATCGATACCGGTACTTAACGGTACCAATTTTCGATACTTTTGAGTGTTTATTATTTTAATTCTCTTTTATAATTAAATATATTTTTTTCTCAATATATAACAATATTTGATAAATATCACGATAAATAACATTCAACTGTTTATATTTTAACATCGTCCTTGTAGTTTTATAAGCTGATAATTAAACTGAAGCAAACATCTTTACTGTGAACTAAATTTACTGTGTATCTTCATTCATTTTGCTGTCTTTTTTCATTAGATTTTTCCTACTGGGAAGTTAGAATTTCCGAGGAGAAAGCGAACGCACCATTAGCTGATAACAACGGTGGCAATGGAAGCTAACATATCAAGCTAACGTTATCTTTAACAGTTTATTTAACTGCTGGAGCAGATTAAAACGATGATGCCTCACACTTAGATCGTTGTCGCTGGTTTCATCTTCACCCAATCACCCGTTGCATTTAGTAAAGTGAAGCCAAACTTTAGACCACGTTCATGTTCTTCTAGTCAGAAATTCGGAGTTCCGAGGAGAAAGCGAACGCACCATTAGCGAAACGGAAGCTAACATATCAAGGTAACGTTATCTTAAACATTTTATTTACCTACCGGAGCAGATTAAGATGAGGATGTCTCACTTAGATCGTTGTCTGTCGCTGGTTTCATCATCACCCAGTTACCCATCGCATTTAGTGAAGTGGACCCAAGCGTTAGCGTGCGTTCTTTCTACCCATGCTGCTCTGTTTACAACTCGCTCGCAGGGACCGACGACATAACGCTCTTGCGCATGCGCAGCTGTCTTGGCAAGTTCTCGTTATGAAGGACGGGTACCGAAACGAGGCACCGTTTGAAATGACATGAATCGGTGCTCGGTCGGTACTATGGAATTCAGTCGGTACCTTAAAAAGTACCGAATTCGGTACCCATCCCTACTCGAGTGCTGCACTTTATCTGAATTTGGGCCTCGTTTTTTTTTTTTTTTTTAATGCTTCCATGTTAGAAATGGCTTGTCCTCTAAATTGTTTGAGCAATACCAGGCCTATAGGTGTATATGGTCCCTTGGGCCAAAGGTTGATGGTGGATCTTGTTGTGTCTTATGACGGCGTGCATATGTACTGGACACTTGTGTAGAGAAAGAGACAAAGCCATCAAATAATCACCTCTTGGTGATATGGTCAGTCTATTGACAGGGGAGTCCCGGATAGACCTGGTAACTCCAAACAGTTACTGAAAGTGAACTTCTGTCCCTGAGAAAGTCAACTCAATTGGTCTGGGATAGTTTTTTTATGCACTTTAAGGGAGGTTGGGGACATGGAATCTGAATAGGTAGAGTTCAGGACTTCCACCATGCATCTTTATTTTTACTACTATTTTATTATTTTTTAGGCCGTCGTGTTGAAATTAGAATAAATAAAATTCCTGATCGTCAAAGAGCTCTGGTATAGCTGAGTGTACAGTGTGTGACTTTTTCACTTGGTAGTATTTAGCTCTATCTCAAACTGTGCAGCATCCATGCAGAGCAAAGTTAATGAGTCATGTTCTAATGGTATGAATGAAGGCTCGGATGCGACATGAAAGCTCACGCTGTACGTGTGGTATTAACACATTAAAGCTAAAATGAGTAATTTTAGCACAACACGTCAGACCTTGGAGTCTAAAAACCCAGAAGACCAGGAGGAAGGAAGTAAATGGATGTTTTGGGATCTGTTTTATTTTACATAAACTTGAAAAACATGTTTTCTTGACAATCCTTGTCATTTTTGTGTGTGGAGAAAAGTGTAAAAATCAAAAGAACCAAGGTGTATTGACAGAGAAAAAACTGTGGAGCCGTGTTGGTGCATGCCCTGTTTGAGCGGTTCTGGTACTTTTGGGTTGCACAGCTGCTTCAACAGTGCAGTACACTCACAAGGGATGAGCAAAAAATCAAACATGTTTGATATTGCTGATCGGAAGCTGGCCGTGAGGTGCTAATCGCTTCTTGTTTTCCCCTGTATACTACACTATGCACAGCATAAAACTCACCCCGTCCTCAAAGATTCTTGCTCAATAGGAAAGTTGGCTCAAAATGAGCCAAAAATCGTGAAATGTACACCTGGTTTAAGAAAGCTGTTGGAACATCTCAGTGTGCTTACATGCACATCCAAGTCGAGCTATGGCAATAATCAAGCACAAATCTTAACCAAAGTGAGCCTTTATCATAGTTTAGTACATCATTTATGTGTCTGATGTCAGTCTTTTTAGGGCAGGGGTCACCAACTCCTGTCCTCGAGGGTAACCATCCTGCACATGTTAGCAGTTTCTTTGCTCCTATACACCTGATTGAAATGAATGAGTAATTAGCAGGCCCGTGCAAAGTTAAACGTGGTAAGAAGAGGATTCAATTACTTCATTAAGATGTGGTGGAGCAGGAAACACAGAAAACTAGCAGGATGGCAGCCCTCGAGGACTGGAGTTGGTGACACCAATATAGGGCAATAGTTCCGTTTTCTGAAGCACATGTAAACTTACCGAATTAGTAGTCCAGTTCATTTCTACATTAGCCAGACTAAGGGGTTTACATGCATTTTAAAAGTCTGACATCAGTCCACCTAAGGCAGTATTTCGGTTTTCTGACACTGCACTAATGGAAGCTGTCCGTTCAAGGAGGAGTCTTTTGGTGTTTGACTTTCCCAGAAAGCTGATTGAGCAACTTAAAGTGACCAAATGCCCAGTAGACTAAATTATGTATAAACAGAAGCAATCCTCAGGCATAGAAGGAATTTCAGGAAACTATGTAGAAAGTTTGATTAGGATTAAGGGGGTTCTGCCTGATCATTTGACTCACCAAAAGCGGGTTCTATCTAGGTTCAGTTTAATTTGGGGAAAGGAGCCAGGATTCCCAATTGAAGAGCTTGTTTCAGCTAGCTGACTAGCTAACGGAAAAACATTTTTTATTGATTATTTCTGATTATAATCTGTCACTGAGATTTTCATGCAGGCTGAACATTAAATTAGTCTTCTACAACTATCTCCTGCATTAACTTCTGATAGAAAATATACAGTGAAACTCTGGGATTTGAAAATCCTGACAGATCATCCATCTTGACTCTTGATGGGGAAGACTGTTGTTGGTTTAGCATCCAGGAATCAGCAAACAACATCCTGACTAAAAGCTAACCATTAGCATTAGCAACTTCACCACACAGAAAAACTCTTCCAGGCTTGTGTCATTTGTGGAGATGAAATATCCAAGTTGCAAGTCAGAGTTTCGTTGTTTCATATAATTTAGGGTTGATTAGTTGCAAATCCCCTGTCCTGAAACTTCGTACAACAAGAGCTGAAACATTCCAACCTATCAGGAGATATCAGACAGATTTAAAGACGCTTGGAAATTTTATGAATGTTTTGATTATATTGAGTTTAAGGATTGAGTGTTGTAGCAGTTGTCTAGAATGTCATTTTTTTTATGTCTCAGTCAGACCAGCCTGTATTAATAAAGGAGAAATGGATTCATATCTCAGTTTAGTTCCATTTGTCATCTGTATAAATATTTGTTTCTGGTTAATAGATTAAATTTGGGCTGACTTTGCAGTGGTGATTCACTTTAAGAGCATATGGAAGTTAAGAATGATCTGATTAATCCTACAAAATATCCTGATTCCTGTAATCAGTCAAAATGTTTTCCTCTCAGAGGAAACACGACACATGCTAAGCAACATGTCAGCATGCTGTGTGTTTACAGTGCATCTTGCAGCACCTTAATGCAACACTGGACTCACAAGCTTGCCATCAGTCCAGCAGCGGTATGGTTGTGTGCTTCGTGTTGGTTTACCTTTAGAGAAAGACGATTCCTCTGAGATCCTAGGGTCTTCTCCCCATCCCCGTGGAGCTCTGTGTTCCCTCTTGCCAGTGGTTGCATGGTGCCTTTAGGGGGTGTGAGCTTGAACAGCTGTGGTTTAGTTTAAGTAGTCCATCATTAAAATGTTCAACGACACGCTGAATTATTTTAGTGTAGAGATTTAACTGGCAGAAAACACGCTACCAGGGAACAAAGAAAATACACACGCTCTAGCTCTGCCTCCCCCTCTCTTCTCTTGGCTGTGCTCCTCTTTCTGTCGGTCCCTCTGTCATGCTTTCTGCCTCTCACTGTATCTGCCCTCCCTACTCACCCATCGTTCCCTCCCCCTTCATCGTTCCAGTCTCAAACTGGGTTTTTCCACATCTATCCTCATGACTAATTAGACTCACTAATCAGATTTAACTCACTTTGCTTGACCCCCCTCCCCAATTCATGATTTTATATTACCACCCACAGCACCCCTACCCCTAGAAAAACAGAATTCTTGATGTGAGTTTATTTATCCACATGTAATAACCCAGACACATGGTGTCCATGGCAACCCTAATGGCAGGATGTGTTCTGTCAGGACTTTGGCCACTCCTCCTCTGGTTTTATTTGCATAGCACCTGCTAGGCAGCACCTGAGTGAGCAGCAGGCTGATTGCTTAAGTCTGGCCAAGGTTTAAATAGTCTCCTGGCTAGGATGAAGCTGGTGAAAGAACTAATTTACACTACTCTACATTGAAACGTGAGAGCCAAACAAAGGAAACCCAGACTGATCAAGCTCAGACCTGAGCCCATCAGTTCTTCTCCTGTTGTAATAACCTTCTACATGTCATGAGTTTTAACTCTTTTCACCATACCTTTATTTAAAGATTGTGGGTAGGTGGATGCTTTCCTCTGAGGCTGCTTAAGCATAAGGTCTGCTGTCCCACGCCTTTAGAGGCAGTAGAGTCACTACGGAGAGCAAACAGCCCTGATCAACTGTCAGCATGACACGAAAATAGGAATCAAGTTGAAAGTTTTATTTGACTAAAATGACCACAATCCTTTTCATCCATTCATCTTTATAACTACAATACAGTAATATCCTTGCTTAGCTGTCCTAGCTCATCTCTTCCTTGAGTCCCATACTGTACAATCCCACAATCATTTCCTGTGTTTCATAGACCAAAATGCAAGGTTTTGTCTGCCTTTTCAACTCATCTGTCATCACTTTCCAAGAACTTTATTTAAATGGGAGATTTGAACATTCACATAGTCAACACTCGCAACATTTTCACTACAATCATTGTATCATGTTTACATGATTTTGGTCTGCAACAATCTGTGGATTTTTCTCCACAGTCCAGAGGACGTACATTAGACTTGATTTGCTGTTCTGGTGTCTCCCATCTTCACTGTGGCCATGTCTTTATCCCTCACCTGTTAACCAACCTCTCACCAAATGTAATTGCAGGACCCCCTTAAAAAAGAGGTTTTGAATTTCAATGGACTTTTTCCTGGGTAAAATAAAGGGTAAATAAAAATAAAAAATACATTTTTGCATATACAATATCAAGAAAATCAATATTGATGCAGTCATTCATGGTGTCAATAGCCTTCTAGTACTAAACTCTTTATAACCAGTCCAGATGAGTCGTGTGCATATTTCCATTTATGTAATGTTAGTTGACTACGTTGGTCCTCACACTTCACTGTGCTGCTATTCTTCTTCAAATCCTGGTCACGTCCTGTATTACCTACTGTAGTTACCTGCTTATTGGTCTTACTCAGATAACTACCCTCAATTACAGTTTATCGAGAACCTCGTCCGCCAAACACACAAATCCCATCCAGCACCTGCACTGGCTTTTGGTGAAAGTTTTGAATCCGTTTTTAAAATCCTTGCATTCAAGACCACTCATCTCGCTCCTCCAGATCTCAGGGAACTGTTGCAGATTCACATCCCAAACATGCTCTCTGATCCTCCTCCTCCTCCAGTGTGCGTGCATGCGCGTGCGTGTGTGCGTGCATGGCTCTTCAGGCAGCCCTTTGAGGTATTATGACACAATTCAGAAAAGATCAACCTTCCCTTCTTTCTTTCTATTAAACAAACACAAATCTAAATATGGAGCTGGATGCACAGCTTCGATGTTCTGCTCTAAAGCCTGAGAGGTTTGGTACTTGCTCGGAGGCTTCAGGCAGTCTGGCTTCAAAATAAATATGGTGTCTGTTCAACAGCCCCGTCCTCCTTTCTCCAGCTTTTCACCTGTTTGATAGCAGTTTTATCAAATAGAGAAAAATGTTACTCGAATTATATTTTGTCTAAATGAATGTAGGAAATAAATTTACAGTTGGGAAATTTTAACCTGTAAAAGGAAGTTGAGCTGGAATAGGGATCCCTGATTGGTGGTCTGAGGGACCTAGGTGTGGCGCTGACCTCTTACCTTCAGGTTATAGTACTCCTGGTCCAGTTTGCTGTTACCTCTCATGTTGTAGCTCACTGATGGAAGTACCAACGTTAGGCCTGCCTGCTTAAAATCACCAACTAACTCTTTGTGTGGGTAGCTGTTTATGGATCACATCTGTTAGTTAGGGGGGAGCTTACTGGAAGTCTGAACATCTGGATAAGAAACTTTGGTGAACTTCTGAACTTGGTTGCTGTTTTTATACTAAATTTTTATTTTCTATCTAGCGAGAGTTTGAGAGTAACGTAATTTCATTTCTCTTTATGTCCTGTACATGTGGTAGAAGTGACAATTAAACTGACATTGACTTTATTATTTTCTCTTCTCTAACCCTAACACTGGCTCTCCTGTCCTGTCTCGGTCAACCTCCAGACCAGAGAAACTTTGTGTTGACTTGAACCTCCTTGTGGAAAGCCTCATGATGATGGAGCTCCAGGCGTTCATGTTTTGATGAACAAAAAGACTCCTGTTGTCTAAATTACACTGATCTCATCTCATTCATCATTAATGTACAAAATAAGTCAGTTTTTCTCTCTTTAATGCAGAGTGAGTTTTACAAAGCAGATTGGTAGATGGGGAATTCAGAGGCAAAAGCAGTACAGTGTTTAACACGCTGTCACAAGTGCTATGTATTTCTTTGGAAAAAGTGTTGTTGACAAATCCGTCAAGCTGACAAGTCCTGCTGTCATCTTTTCTGTCTGCAGGATGAAATATGATAATTTAATCACAAAGATGATGTGTTGATGAAATTTCTAACAGAGAGATGAAAGTAGCTGTAAGCCCTGTTGTTTCACACTCTTTTCCTGCTGTTCGTGTACACTCATTTAGCACTTTTTAAATTCTAATCACACTTTACATGCTAGTCTTTTCACCTCTTAGTCACACACTGATGAGACAATAGAAGGGGGTGTAGTGGGTAGGGTTTATGCTGGCATTTAATACTCCAGTCATCGAGGGCCACAGTTCTTCAGGTTTTTTTTTATGTTTCTCTGTTCCAAAACACCTGATCTAGATCAGTGGGTGGTTAGCAGGCTTAATTCTGTAGAACCTGAGGACCTGCTGAGGTGATTTAAAATTAAATCACGTGTCGGAGCAGGAAAACAACTAAAACACAGAGGACAGTAGCCTTTGAAGACACGGTAACTCGTCACTAGTCTTCCGGCTGGGACCGCTTCACTGTGATAGAGCCACTTCCCTTAGATTTCTCACCTCTTTAACTGGTTGTAGTGGCTGCAGTCAGCCTGCAGATGAAATAGAAATATGGAAAACCTGTTCTCTGCATTTATGTTTCATATTTAACAGTAAAAACTGAACTTAATGCTTTTTAATCCACAGACTCGACATCACCAGGTTTGAATTTCTCTGGCAGGGTTGATAGGTTGCTGTCTGTTTCCCTGCTTCAGATTACCTTTCCCAAGGAGTGGATCTCAGTGGTATTGAGGTGATCGAGTATGACTTGCTGCTGATCAGTCGAGCCAGGCTGGAGGTGGAGAACCAAGCCAAGAGGCTGCTGGAGCAGGGCATGGAAATCCAGGTACATACCTCACACAAACAGCAGACTGATTGGTATTCTCTGTGAAGTCAAACATCAGAAGCATCTGTCCACGGACCATTGATGGTTCTGTTGTGGGACAGAATCTATGGTTGTGCTTCAAACTGTCTCGGCATGCTTTTGGACAACAAACAACGTGACATACTCACCACTACGAACGTCATCCAATGGGTCAGTCCGCCATACACTGTCGAAGAAGATGCAAATACATTATTTTTCTAAATAAAAGAAAGAAAAGCCCAAGTCTAAATAGTCTGAAGTTGATGCCAAACCCGTGGCCATCTTTGTTGTTTTGCTCAATTGCAGTAACATCCCGTACACCAAACTGACTGAGTGCTATGATTGGCAAGACACAAGACTGTTCAAGCCTATTGAGTTTTCAATGGAGCATGGCTATACCAAACTGCAGAGCAAAATCCTTTTGTCTAGATTTCTAGGCCACTGATTTAGACTTCTTTTGGTACACTTGTAGATCAGCAGTAGGTAAGGAAATGAATAACTAGTTTTCAAGGAGTGGCAGGAGTGGAAGGATGGTGTTAACATGCAGTTGTCTCACTATAAAATGCAACAAAAAGTTGTGTGTGTGTGTGTGTGTGCGTGCGTGCATGTGTGCGTGTGCATGTGTGTGTGAGAGAGATAAAGTTGTCAGTTTCTTGGAGGAAGATGATTTTGGATTTACTTATCAAAAACATGTTTAGTATGTTTGGATGTTCATGCTACACAACCAACATGGCTCGATCACAGGACCCCAAGGACATGCTGGGAACTAAGTATCTAAGATCTCTTTGATGTATGCTGGTGCTCATCCATGTAAAGGAAAACCCAAACCAGGATCCTTAAGTGGACATGGGTATTGATGGGGAGTCTGTGTAACTCGATGTGTGTTTAACAGGTCATACAGGCTCAGGAGTGGGACTTTGTAAAATTCCAGCGTTGTTCCTCATTGTTTTTCATCAACTGACATCAGTCTGACTTCACCTTTCCGATGTTTTGGGTGGTATAAAACAACAAGGTTTAGACTGCTTCTGGAACAAGGAGTCGTGGTTGGATTGTGAGTGACATCATGTCTGTGATTTGTCTGATACTTGCATCATGTGTTTATGTTTATGTTTATTCATTTGGCAGACGCTTTTATCCAAAGCGACTTACAATTTATAACCTATAGGGCATGTTGTGATCTGTGGGGGAAACTGGAGCCATGTGCTGACATGGCAGCTCCAATAGAGGAAAACCAATCCTGCCTGGGTTTACAAATCATCACCAGCTTTTGTCCTGATGTTGGAGTTGGTAAATTGAGTGCTTTAAGAGCTCAATATATTACCTCTACTTATGACCAATAAGCTGTGACACTCTGTGTAAATATAGAATATCAACCTGCTTGGTCTTGTATGTTTAATCAGAAGATTCTAGGATTCTTTGTTTATTCAGGGATTGTAAACTCTTTGTTTTGATTCAAGAAAGAGTCAGGTTTGTAAAAGTAAGAATTTATTTTCCAAACAATTAAAACACGACAAGTTAACTAATATTTACTGTGATGGATGGATCTAGATGGAGGAGATGTGGTAAATGGTGCCTATGTGTGAATGTGATGTTATCAGAACTTCCGTATCTAGGAAAGCTGAGTTCTGGGTGTTAAAAGAATTTGGTTTGCGTTAAGCTATAAAGTTGATTCTTATCAAAAAGCATCAGACACTATCTGTGTGTCTACTTCGCCCGTTCTCGGAGACCCTCTTCGTGGATCCGGAGGTCAGAGAGGTCGGATGACCTCTGGGCACCCAGGTCCAGTAGATTGACCACAGCACCAACTTCTCCAGTCCAGAGATGTCTCGGGTCACGACAGATGGATGGAACCGCGCGTCTGGGACTTTTAAGGAGTCGGAACAAAATCAGCTTTGTTCTGCAGGAACCGTTTGCTGTGTCAGCTTTGCGGCAACCTTGACGGCGTGTCAAAGGCTGCTTCTTAGTTAAAGAGACTTCACTACGGACGACCGTTTCCCTAGCTTCCTCTAGAACTCTGTAGAACTGGAACACACTCTCTGACTGGAACACTGACTCATCGTGAATTGAGTTCTGTTTTTATATTTTCATGTTAATTTCTTAACAGATCAGAGCGTGCCATTGGCTGGATTCTTGGCTATTACCAAGAATCTCAGAAACTCACGCCTTCTTTCAGATACAGAGGTTCTGATTTGTGGGTAAGAAAATATCTATGTGTCACGCGTTTGACTTAACTTTGATTTGTCCTTGATGAACCTTGAATGAGTGTAGATGATGATGACCTTATCTTATCAAACATTACTGATCCATATGCAAATTAATTTCACAGATTAATCAAAACATTTCATTTATTGTTAATATAGCATTTATTCATCAACCAAATTATTCTTTGACTAATTAACCTATAAGTTTTAAATGTTCACATTATATTTAAGAGTTAATTCTTTGATGAAGCAACTAATCCGAGCTGAGAGTGTTCACTATATTCAGAGGCATGAAGAGTCCTGTAGAATGATAAGGGAAGCTTGGGCCTTGAGGAGGGAACGTGATTGTTGACAATACGTTATCATGTGTTCAGAGCTGCAGAAAGGCTCTGAACTCCAGCTGATGGGATGCAGGATCCGGCAGATTAAAGGAAACACATGCAGACTCGTGTCTCCATGTCGACCAGATATTGAAGGGTCAAACTGTACTTAAAAATGACCATTACTGGACATTACACTCATATCATGTTGTGGATGGAGCCTGGAGTGTAGCTTCAGGTCACCTCTGGTAAAGATTCTGATGGCCCTGATTGCATAATGCTATGCCTTATATGACTTGAGTTGCCCCATGGTGAAGTTTTTAACAAGACAACTGTTGTTAACACCCTGCCTGTGTGTTTAGGGACCTCCTGTGTCATGTCAAAGTCCTATTTTGGCTAGCTGAGTTCTCAGATCATTTATTGATTGAACATGTGTCTGATCAGCTGGGACATAAACTCTGACCTGGTTCCACTCTGCAGGACTGTTGGGCTATATACAGCAGCTTTACCACCATGTCTAAATCAGCTGTGTGTTTGAAATGGTAACCTCACTATCCATTATCGGGTACAATCCTTACAGCATGGTATCATGACCTTTGAAAACTTGAAGCATTTAATTTTCTCCTCTTTGTCTGGGGGCTCTAGTGTTTGTATCTGTGTTTGTGATTTACTTTGTGAACAGATGAATATTGATGTGAGCGAACTCCTACATGTACATGCATTAGCCAAACTAATCCCACAAGCCTTCCCACCCAGCTGCTGTCTCTACTCACAAGGTGTGAATATTCCTTCTTGACTTATTTCAAACAACTAAAAGAAATCGGAGCACTCTTTCACTGATTAGACATTGTGATTTTATAATATGGAATATTAAAACATGTTTTGTTTGGAGTAGGGATGGGTAGTGACATTTGAGACATTGAAAATTTAGATTTTAGTACAAAACCTTGGAAAGTTGTACCTAATGTGACCCCAAGTTTCTGCCGCCTTTTCATAAAAAATTGGTCCTAAAAGAAGGGTGGGAAAAAGAGCATTTCAGAAAACCTGTAGTAAAAAGGACAAGATTTCTAGTAAACTTGACTTGGGGGTTACTGGGGACCAACCTTGTAGCAAGACCTGAGAATGGAGCTCTTGAATGAATGCTTGAACAGTTTTTCACCCATTGGGCCAAACTAGGCACTGCCCAAAATGGTTTATTTGGGTCATACACCTGTAGACCCACCACTTGCAGGAAGAGAGTAAAGGGTTCAGTGCATTGTGGGTCAGGTAGCAGGCTATTCACTGTGTGAAAGTCGAGTGGCGTTGAACTCTTTCCTTGAAGTTGTTCTGGGTAAGATCTGGAGTGTCAATTTGGACTTTTTGTTATTTAGCTTACACTTTCTTTATGTCGGAGTTTATCCAGAAGAACTAAAGGGTACCTTACGTGTCCCTTTGGATTGGGTAAGGGGTCCTGATCATTGTTTGCTTTTATCCACTGTCCTCTGATCACCATCTGGTGGCAAGTCGGATCGGAAGGCAAGTGAAGATGTCATATAAACCTAGTTGGCCCAAATGTGTAGTGAGGGCCCGCTGGAAGTGTCTGGAGGATAGAATATGTCAAGATACCGGTAAGTCCCCTAGCTTCTAACCCCAAGTGGAGGAGTTCAAATCTTGAAAATTTCATGAGTGAGAGCAGAGTGAAAGTGGAGATTGATGGATGGATTGGGGCAGCATCTGTAGCGATAGAGACATGGTACCTTTCTGTTGTGTTGAAAAGAGTCAAAAGGCCATTTACCACATAATTTCCAGTCTTTGCCTATGAGCGGTATGTACATACAGCTGAAATAAATTCCTTTTTTTGAGTGGCTGGACTCGCTCTCAGGGATTGGATGAGGAGCTTGGGTATCCTGGAGGAGTTCAGAGTTAAGTTGCAGCCACCGAGGATCAAAGTTTATAAAGTTTGTACATCTGGTGTGAGATGCTTCTCAATGTCGTCAGACATGTCTCACTAGGAAAAAGGCTCAAGGCTGACCCTGGTCTCCCTAAAGAGGCAAGACCACGAATGACTGAGTCATTTTGTTTGAGCTGGAGGAGGTAGCAGGGGAGGGGGTGTCTAGAGGCCCTTACTAAAGCTGCTGCTTCCATGACTTGGCTCTTTATAGGCAGCAGAAGATGGATGGGTGGATGAATGCATGAATAAATGGACAGATAAATGGATAGGGATGGGTACTGTAGACACCACCACCGCCCCTAGAATTAGTTTTTTGCCTTTGGTTTTGCAGCTGAATGACGATGAGAACCATAGTCTGTGACCAGCTGTTGTGATGTTGAAGCTAGGCTCAAGATGATTTTATTCAAATTTCATGCAAGTATTTTTTTGTGTGTTCAAATCTAAACCATGCCTCTTGGAGATGAGCTTCAGAACAGGTGTTAACACCTTTGTTAACACAGTGCATGTGTTTTAATATTAGCTTCCTTTCCTCTCCTTGTAGCTTGTTGCCTTCATTTGGCTGGGCTACTTGCCCACGATACTCTCCTTAAACCAGTGTCAGGTATTTTTAGCTGCTGCTGTCACTTCTTCTCTTGCTGCCAAGCAGCGTTTGTTTTGGGAGCTACCAGAACCATTAAGATGATTTAGTTTTGATGATAACCAGAGCCACAGGCACTGAGTGCAAACTTAATTTCTCTGTCACACTGCATCTCTGTCTCTTTGTTCTTCCTTCTTCTCTTGTTGTTTCAGCTTCATTCAATTTAGCTTAAAAAGAGAAATCAAACCAGTCAGGTCAGCACTGGTAAAGAAAAACAATACACTGAGTTACTATACAAACTGTAAAAGGGGTGTAATTGATTAGTCAGCCAAATACATTTCATTAAAGGTGGAACTAAATTCCAGCTCAGTTTTGATTTTGATTTCTGTAATTGTCATTGTAATTTGCCATTTTCACACTCAGAGTTTTAACAATCAAACTGTAACATTTGTTGCTTTATGCTCTTATATATTTACCCAATCACTTTTGTGTAGTTTTTTTTAAAGTGTGGTTGAATGAAAACCCCATTTTTAAAAACATTTTTTTCTGATTATAATCAGTCACTCAGAGTTTTTTATGCAGGCTGAACATGAAAATAGTCTCCTACACCTATCTCCTGCATTAGCGTCTGATATAAAGTGGATGGTGAAACATAAGGATTTGAAACTCCTCGCAAATCTACATCACACTGAATTAGCATTCATGGACTCATCCATCCTGACTCACGACTGGAAAGGCTGTTGTTGTTTTTACGTCTGGTAATCAGCAGTGGACGTCTCAGCTAGTTTAAGCTAACAGTATTAGCAACTTCACTTCACAGAAAAAGTGGTCCAGCCTTGTGATATTTGTGGAGATAAAACATCCATGTTGCAAGTCAGCGGTAAAGTTTAGTTGCTGTTATCCAATCCAGGGCAAGATGTCCAAATATCAGGAAATAAGACTCCAAATTATGTTATCGAAACCTCATCTGTGATGTTACAGGCTTGGTCTGCTGAGCCAGGGGTTTGTTGGTATTTTGTGCCCTGAGCACTGCTACAAGGCATCTGTTTCCTCTAGAGACCACCGTAAATGTATTGATTAAACATTTAATATCAATAAAACCATTCTAATTAAACTTGCTTTGGTCTGCTTTTCTCTTCTGTTGTTTTTCTGGGATCAGAATCCAACCCAGGTCGGCACAGCCTTGCAAGTTTTCCACAACCTTGGCAATTTAAGAGAGACCATTAATGTTGTGGTGGAAGGCTACCAGACCATCCTAAAGGATAACATCGTTAGTGCTCTTGACATCAAGGGACTGACGCAGCCAGCTAATCCAAGAGGTAAGACCCAATCAGGATCTGGTTCATCAACATGTTTAGCACTAGTGCATATCAACAGGTCAATCCAGGTCAAGAGATGCTTGGTCAACAGGAGTTTATTATCCTGTCAGTTCTGATTGAAAGGAATGTGTCATTTGAACAGGTCTAATGTTGGGCTTCACCATTGTTCTAGGTCAGGAATAACCAATCCTGGTCCTGGAGGTCCACCATCTCATTTGTTGTTTGAATGCTGCAAAGCATTCAAACTATAGTGATCCTTTTTCGCTTTATAGTCTGTTAGTTAGTTTATTATTCTGCTTCCGTATGTTTTTAGCATTTAACTACTTCCACAATTCTTCAACTATTTACACAAGTTTGGTATCAAAACGTTCAGCTCGTTCAGCTTATGCCAGCAATGACTTTTGGTATTAAAATATTTTACACTTTTTGAGATATTCAGCTTTTTCTGCGATTTTTGGTCCCATTGAAATAAATGGAATTGCTCAATTTTCAGCAAAATCCTATCACTTTTTTGAACTCTTACTCTTATAGGTTAGCTTTAACCTAGACTTCATTCAAATTTCAACAAACTCACAAGACTTTCAGCTATTAATGGGTTAAAAATCTTTTGATATCTGTTACAGTTTTTCTAAAATCACAGGTAGAAGTTGAGGTACAGCTTGAGATTTTCAGAAAAAAATCACAAAAATTATAATGGCCAGAGGTAGGAGCAATGACCCTCTTTTGCTCCATTTCTGGCATTGTCCTGAGCAGTGACGGGAATAACGCTGTTTAAAATAACGACGTTACTAACGACGTTCTTTTTTTGGGTAACGGAATAATCTAATTAATTACTTTTCCCACTGTTGCAACGCTGTTACCGTTACTGGGGACGGAAGGTTGTGCGTTACTATGTGCTTGTCGGACGCTGAACAGCAGTGTGAGACTTTCTGACCGCCACACTTCAGCTGCAGCCAGGGAGAGAGTGGTGTCGGTAACGCACTTACAAACACGATGATGATTGGTCGGGTGGGCGGAGACCCTCACTGTCTCAGTCACTGCCTGCTATAGACACAACAGAGCAGTGATGGGAATAACGCAGTTTAAAATAACCCGTGTTACTAAAAATTATATTTTTTTCAGTAACGAGCAATCTAATTACATACTGTCTTCTTTTATCAAAATGTCTTTTCTGTTACTGATAAAGAAAAAGCGTGCGTTAAGCAGCGCAGTGTGTTGAAGCTGTCATCAGCTGGTCAGGAGCTAAAGAGGTAGATGTTTTCATCCAAACGCATCATGGCCCGTGAAGAACGAGGAAGATGTGATGAATGTGTCTATGCCCTTCTTAGCGTGACAGCGGGACATCCCGAAGGTCCGCTCACCTGTTCACCACTCAGACGCCACAATCTTCTACCTTCCTAGATCATCCAGCTGTAACCTGTTTCTGATCATGTCTTTAGTCCTTCTGTAACACTGGTAGCATCAGTCTCAGACGTCATGGAGCTCAGGTGTTAGTAGAACTACCTGTTTGTCTTTTCCACTCAGCTTCAGCTCTTCTGTGTTTGGGTCTGACCCAAGTTAGTACATTTAAGTCCTCCATCAGATTTGTGCCTCTTCTAGTGTCATTTTAAAGGATTTTTATTTATTTATTTAACCGTTACTAGATTACCAACAACAGAAATGGTACTAAAAACACACAATTATGTGAAGCTGGAAAAATTTAAATACTGTACAAATTTACATTTATTTCTGTAATTTAACTAGACTGAGAGACCATTTAAAGGCTCGGGAACCTTTACAGGTGTTTATATTTGCAATTTTAAATTTTAGCTGATTGGGGTCTTGTTAAATAGTGACCTTTTAATAGCCTTGATAAGTGTAATGTTCCTGTTAGTAGTTCCTCCTGTTTAGTTATTTTTCTTGGTAATTGGCTACTTTTATAATCTCGTAACTCTGTAAGTAACTGAGTTACTTTTTTGACAAAGTAATTAGTAAGTATAACTAATTACTTTTTAAAAGTAACAATCCCAACACTGGTCCTAAGAAAACCGTAAGTCTGATTGAAATGAGACGCACACTGGCTTACAGCTAACGGATATACCTTCGTTTTGAGCTATAATTCATGACTGTACTCCAAACATTGTGGTCGTTTGGTTCATTTCTTTGAGAAAATTCAAAATTAAAAAAATGTCTCTCACCACTCTAAACTGAAAATTCCACATAACTTTTGACTTTTACACTTTCTGGAAACAACTCTTTCCAACACCCAGACCGTTTGGAGTACCGAAACAAATTATATCTCAAAGTAGGAATTTTTGTCAGCTTTTCAGAATGGGTTTCATTTTGTCCTTAAGTGTTACATTTCTTTCTCTACAAGCCTCAGAAGGAGGAGAGACCCTGATTCTGTCTCATTGAAACCCATATTAAAGAAACTGAGATTTTCTCCTCCGATTGGCTTCAGACAGCTAAAATGTTCTCGTCATAGCTTCTAGACAATTCATGGTAGGCACATAAAAATTCACACAGATGACCATCAAAGCCTTCTGCCGCTCATGCTTTTTGAATTTTTCCAATAGGTGCAGGAGTTTTTGAATGGCGGTGAGACGTTTCAGAGGTCTGAAATGACATCTGAGCATCATGTTAAATGCATGATTTATGAAATCTTGAAACAAAAATTTCCACCAACCACATCTTTTATAGTACACTAATGATTTTCTCAAATTTAGTAGGGTTTTTTCAGCTTCAAAGTGCTGTCTTCAGTTTTGCTGTTGATATTACATTTTTTGTACTACAATCCCCAGAAGGAGGACTGTGACAGCTTTCATTCATTTAAACCCCTTTAAAAAAAAAGGCACCTGTGGCTGACAGACAGATGAAATGTTCTCCTCATATCTTCTATAACATTTGTGGTAGGCACACAAGACTCCACACACATGACCACCAAAGCCTTCTGGTGCCCACGCTTTTTGAATTTTTCAAATCGGTGCAGTACTTTTCGAATGGTGATGAGAAGTTTGACAGGTCCAATTTCACTTCTGAAGGACAGATTTAAAGGCTTCTCTCATTAACAGGAGTACAGCTGCAGGCCTCCAACAGCCAGGGGAAAAGGCGGGAAAACAATGCTGCTCTCTGATTGGTTGAGAGTGTTCAACTATTTTCTGTCCAAGCAGGATCGAGCACCCATACATATGATACATCAAATCATCCAACTTGGTCTAAGGAATCTTGTATTAAATTTTAAATGCGTTATCTGTTACCATGGTAACACAAGTGCATAAAGATATCCCCAAACAAGTCTCATTGAAATGAATGTGAAAAGCCTAATATTGAGCCTATAACATACTGCTGTTTCTTATCTTTCTGAGCTCTATACACTTAAAACTAGCAGCATAGCTGACATTTTAACACTAGTCAGAAGGCAGGAACCGCCCCCTCCTCCTTCGCTGCTCTCTCATTGGCTGAGAGTTTTCAATCGTCTTCTGCCTAAAGGGAAATATGCACCCACACATATGATACATTAAATGGTAAATGGCCTGTATTTGATATAGCGCCTTCTAGAGTCATGGAACCCCTCAAGGCGCTTTACAACACAATCAGTCATTCACCCATTCACACACACATTCACACACTGGTGGGGATGAGCTACGATGTAGCCACAGCTGCCCTGGGGCACACTGACGGAGGCGAGGCTGCCGAGCACTGGCGCCACCGGTCCCTCCGACCACCACCAGCAGGCAACGTGGGTTAAGTGTCTTGCCCAATGACACAACGACAGCAACAGACTGAGCGGGGCTCGAACCTGCAACCTTCCAATTACGGGCGAGCACTTAACTCCTGTGCCACCATCGCCCCAATTAATTCAACCTGCTTGGTCCCAGGAGTCTTGTATTAACTTGATATTTTGTTCTGCTTTACCATGGCAACTTGCTTAGCAATAACATTTAGTAATATTTTAGACACAACTGTATCAACATACTTTAATATAGAAATGTTATTCAAAGTTTAATAGAGTCATGTGACATTGTACATTGCTTTATTAAAGCAGACTCCTGTCATCTGTTTACATGGCAACACAAGGAACTACAAATCACTTTAACCAAGTCTCATAGGAATGAAGATAAAAAGCTGAATATTGAGCCAATAACAGACTTCTGTTTTTGATCTTTTTGAACTCTTTGTACTTAAAACTTGAAACAAATTCAATTTGATTGACCGTCAGAAGGTGGGAAAGTGCCCCGCTCCCTCCCAGCTCCCTGATTGGTTGAGAGAGATCAATCATCTTCTGGCTAAATGGAATTACACACCCACACATGTGAGACATCAAATCGATCGGCTTGGCCTAAGGAATCCATCCACATATAAATCAATCCATCCATCCATCCATCCATTTATCATTTCATTCATCCAACCATTTATCAATTCCATACTAAGTATGAACATATGTTAATCTATCAGTTTCAGATATCAGCAAATATTTCTAAATTCACAGTTCAGCCAATTGTAAAAATGTACCCATTAAACTATTCTCATTCAAATGCCAGCTGTTTAACATTTCAAATTTTGAGTTTTTAATAAATGTTCAAAGATTAAAGTTTTCTGCTGTTTAGCATTTTTTGTCCATTCTTCACCTATATTCTGAGCTTTATTACACTTGTTGGTGATTTTTGCTTCTAAATCTTTAAATATATTCAGCTCATTTTGACAGTTTAGCTTAGTTTCAGCTTCACTATTCAGCAGCTTCAGCAATCAGTTTCTGAATTCAGCATATGATGCTAATTTCACAGTTCAGCTAAATGTAAAAATTAAACTGTTAAACTAATCCTACTGAAATAACAGGTGTTTAGACATTTTAGCTGTCCAGACAATGTTCACAGATTTGAGTTTTCTGCTGTTTAGGATTAGTTTTCTTGATTCTTCACTTACTTTTTGTGCTTTATTTGCTTTTTGTTGCTTTTTGCTTTCACATCTTTGACTACATTCAGCTCATTTGCCAGTTTAGCTTAGTTTCAGCTTCACTTCAGCTGTTCAACAACTTCAGCAATCAGTTACCAAATTTAGCATAAGCTGCTAATTTCACAGTTCAGCTAAATGTAAATATTAAACTGTTAAACTTGTCCAACTGAAATAAGTGTTTAGACATTTAGCTGTCCAGATTTTTATACATTGTTCAGATTTCAGTTTTTTTCTATTTAGGATTATTTTTCCCCATTCTTCACTTACTATTACTATTTGCTTGTTAGTGATTTTTGCTTCTACATCTTTCAACACATTCAGCTCATTTTGACAGTTTTGCTTACTTTCAGCTTCAGTTCAGCTATCCAGCATAATTTATCTAGTTTTATTTGCCTCTCTGCAACAACACACCTGAGTCAATGGCTTAATTGCCTGTTTAGCAGTTCATGAAGCTCTACAGATGCCTGTTAATCAGCCACTGATCAATCAATTTAGTTTCTATTCGGTTTTATTTATAAATAACTTTCAAATGTCCTACCGAGAGACCAGATCAGGTGAAAAAACCAAAGCATGCTGGATAGCGGCTGAACACCATATTGTGATATTCTCAGATGATATGGCTGTCCTTTTGAACCTTTTAAATAGCAGATGCAGGTCATCAGCTCTGTCCTTACTGTCTGTGGATGGTTTGAGGCAGGAAAAGCCCGCTGTGTACAGCTGTTTCTGGAGAAAAGATACAGATGATAAATGATCCACACTTGTATAGCGCCTTCCAGAGTAAGGACTCCAAAGCGCTTCACACTACAGTGTATCATTCATCCAGTGTCTTGTCCAGTGTCTTGTCCAAGGACATAACAGCAGTATTCTCTGTCCGGAGCCGGGATGGAACCTGCAACCTTCTGATTACTGAACAACTTGCTCAATCTGCTGAGCTACTGCTGCCCAAATGCCCCAGATGCTGCATGTTTGTTTGGGGATTATGACTGAAACATTCTTATTTTTTCTATGTGTGTAGGAATTGAGAGTAAGTTATAAAACAGTTTAAGTTAAATAATTAATGAATTGACCGCTGGAGATAGGCACCAGCGCCCCCCCCCCCCCCCCCCCCCCCCCGGCGACCCTGCTTGGACAAAGCGGGTTCAGAAAATGGATGGATGGATGGAACAAGACTGGGTTTAGTTTAAGTGAAAGAGGAATAAAACCTCTGCTAATCATCTTTTCAGGTGCTCCGGGCAGAGCAGCGATGCCAACACCCGGTAACACAGCAGCCTTCCGTGCTGCTTTATGGACCAACTTGGAGAAACTGATGGACCAGATATTTGCTGCATGCAGACAGGTACCCAGACCTGAACCTGACTCCTCCACCCACATTCTTGTATTCATCATCATTCCACTAGATTAAGCTTTTTGTGCTGAAATATTTCAGGTGCAGCACCTGCAGAAGGTTCTGATGAAGAAGCGAGATCCTGTCAGTCACGTGTGCTTCATCGATGAGATCATCAATGTGAGTAAACCTTGCGCTGTCAAATGCATGCAATCACTAGTCTCCTTAAGTATTAGACTAATTCATTGTTGTGGTCATGTATATTCCGTCTCTGGTTTTGTGGTTTGCTTTGTTCCTTGGATCACTCGATGGCATCTTCTGACTTCTACATCAAGATTACATTGTGTGATTTGTGATGTGTAGTCATTTCACAACTTGTCTCTTGTCTCATTATGTCATCACTGTTGTTTTTTTTTCCAAGCCTCTCTAAAATCGGTTCCTCTGGAATCAAACCGCATCCCTTTGACCTGACAGTGGAAAATTTTTTACCAGCTTCAATTAAAAACCGTGTTATTTCTAATGCTCTATACACATTGTGGTTCCTGGTGGAGAATTTTGAAGAACACCTACTTGCACTTCTAGTAGCCGTAGTAATAGTTCCGACGATGGTCACCAGCCACATTTTAACTCCTTAGTAGTAGAAGTCAGAGCAGGAGATGGTTACTATGGAAACAAAGCTCTCACCAATTACCCGGAGATGGAGGTGTGATTTGAGACCTAATGACATGTCTAAATGCAAGGCTCCTCAGCAGTGCAGCTCCACAGTCATCTTCCCTGTTCTCGACACAGCGATCCACACAAACAAAAACATCAGCTGACATCTGGATACAGCACCTGCATCAAAATCTGTCAAGTCTGTGGATATTTACCAGAAATAGAAGCGTTTAGATGTGTGAGCTGTGAAATAGGACTGATGAAGGTTGGAACTATTATCAGAGGTTTATTAACCTTCTTATCTTTGCTGTTTTCCTCCTGGTTCACGTTTTTGCTGCCTCCTTGTGATGAAGCAACACCGTTTGGTAAAGCATAAATAAAACACGCACTCACTGCTTTAGCAGTTTTCAGTTGAATGCTTTTCACTCAGTTTAATATCACATTATCTTGGTAATAAGGTCTATGATTGATTGATTTCATGATTTATTAATTCTGGAGCTTATTTGTTTTCAATAAAAAGGGGGACTAAAAATAGAATGTACATATTAAAGTATAGTTAACTGGAGTGAGAATCAGCTCCTCTAAATCCGAGACCACGGTCTTGAGTCGGAAAAGGGTAGAATGCCTTCTCCAGGTCAGGGTCGGAGGAGTTTAAGTATCTTGAGGTCTTGTTCACCCCCCAGAGTGATCGGTCACTCTGAGGTTCACACGCATTTTGTAAAGATCCTACGTCAGTAAAAGAGGTGATCCAGAAGTTCTTCCTTGTACCCCTATGAAGCTGTAGCATATTTTTGTTTTACTCTTAATATCTGGTGGTGGTCGTGGTGATGATGATGATGACGATATGTGGTAAAGAAGGGTGGAGGCTAACATTAAGCGAACAGTGCTGACAGTGAATTAAAAGTGAATAGTCTGCTCTAAAAAAATCTCAAGCTACTTTTTCAATTACCAGCGACTCAGTATTACAATGATATGTATTTATCTACTTACCAACTTACTGTGTATGACATCTCCTCGCTTGTCATCTAGAATATTCTGGCACTGATTCGTGACTGGCAACAGCCATGAAACTCACAAACGGGAGGAGGCAGAGTCACTTACATGGACCCAAATGTGACTATAGGATGTCATTCCTATTTCATTCTTGCATCATGCACCTTTAAATGAGTAAATTAATAAAATACTATGTAATGAAACTTGTTTGAACAAAAATGTGGAAACCTAGGGTCTGACTACAGGGATGTGTGCCCAGTAATCAGCATCACTGGTGTCTCCAGTCTGGTAATCAGTAAGTCAGCCTATTTAAAGGCTGAGAAGTAGTCACAGTGCTGTTTGGTATCAGGGTGTGTACCTCACTGGGCACTGTCTATCTAAAGCTGTGAACAGAATTGTTTCAGAAGGTTGAAAGGGCTACTGTTTAACAGCATGTTAAAATGAAGGCTATGAAGGACCTCACTCTGGACATTTTATTCAGAAAATTTCTCACGAGATCAGCAGGACCCAGTGCAACTCCTGCTGGTGTAGGCAGTAGTACGCATGCAGTGGGCGGAACAGGAGCAGGCAACTAAAAACAGACCACTGGTCCCAAGATTGTTATTAGGATGTAGAGAACAACTGAGGTTGGTAATAGAATTATACCGAGTATAAAACAGAAAAGTTGATGTATGGAAAAGCTTGTTCTGATGTATTAACACTAAGCTAATTGTTGACAAAGTACATCTTTTGAAAAAGTAATTGAACTGAAAATATGGTTTTATGGATCAGATTTGCTGAAAAGGCCAGCTGTTTCTCTGGTGTGTTCTCATTTTCTGAATCTGTGCAGTTGACCAGCAGCAGGCAGCTGAACTGAAGGGATAAAGAAAAAGCTGGCCCAATCCTTGGAATGGAGTAAAGCTCCTTCTACTTAGACTATATGTTGAGCTGCGAATTGGTTCAATCTGTCAGCTTCTGTCCTCTAGTTAAAAAAACTTGTTAAAATTGTACAATATACCACTTGGAGTGTAAGCATCCATCCGATGTCAGGTCACAGGGACAGCTGCCTTAGCAGGGAGGCCCAGACTTCCCTCTCCCCAGCCACTTGGGCCACCTCCGGGGAATCCGAAGGCGTTCCCTAGCCAGCTGAGAGACATAGTCCCTCCAGCATGTCCTAGGTCTTCTTTGAGTCTCCTCCCAGCTGGACGTGTTCAGAAAACCTCACCAGGGAGGCGTCCAGGAGGCATCCTAATCAGATTTCTGAGCCACCTTAACTGGATTCTCTCGATAAGGACCATATAAAACCCTGACGCACTGTCAGAAGTAAAAATTGATATACAGAATAAGAAGCACTGCCATGTAGACATGCAACAGTATAAAATGAGTATAAACAAAAGGCATTAGGTCAGAGTCTTGGTACCACAATGGAAGGCCACCAAGTAAAATTTAGTCTTCAGGCAACTCTTAAGCATCTGAACCATCAGGGCCTGACAGCAACCCATTCCAGAGGGTTGGTGTCAATACAGGACATGCTTTATTTTCTCATGACTTAAGTTAGGACCATGGGACAAACCACAAATTTTGCTCACCTGAACAAAGAGAGTGAGATGGAACATGCCTGTGCAGGGCCCTAAACACATGCAGGGGAATTTTAAATTTAGCCCGGTAATACACTGGAAGCCGGTGCAAAGATGCCAGCACAGGAGTGACATGACCCCTCCTCCTTTTCCCAGTCAAGAACTTTGCTGCCAAATGCTGGACCAGTTGTAAGCATGCAACTGCAGCTCGACTCCGTCCAGCATAAAAAGTAAGGCATGTATCACACATTCCAAATGAGCCCTGGACAACAAGGGCTTAATCTTAGCCAGTCGTCACAGGTAAAAAAAAAACAAAAAAAAACAAGGCCATACAACTGTGCAAGGTCTTTATCACGATCCAGACAAACATGCTCTCGGGTGAAAAATGATGACCTCTGTTTTGCTCTCATTGATATGCAAAATGTTTGAGGCCATCCTGGACTTCACATCCTCCACAGAAGCGAGCATTATGCTGACAGAGGAGCACCCCCAGAGGCAGCAGGTAACGAGCGAATAACAGCGGGCCAAAGACAGAGCCCTGTTGCTCCACTCACTGGAGTCTCCCAAGGAGAGAATTCCTCAGCCATCATGACACATAAGCTCCTGTCTTAACAGTAGGATCGTACCCGCTGGAGGGCCACCCCTGTATTTCCCACCCAGCACTCTAAATGATTGATGGGGATGCCGTGATCAAACGTGTCAAAAGCTGGTGTGAACACAACTGTTAAATCACAATTAATTACAATGAAAATTTTAAATGTAGCAAATCATTAAGAGAAATAACAAATAGGGTGTGAGTTAGACGTATTTCTTGCGAACTGACTAGCTGATTAGAACTGACGATAATTGATCAGGTCATCTGATAATTGTTTTTTATTTTGATGACAGGATGGTCAGCCCAATATTCTATATGTCTTCTGGACAGAAGTAACCAGCACACTCAGTGATGAGTTTCACAGAGCTACTGAAGGTAAGTTTGGTCCATTTCCTGCTTTTGTTCCTAAGTTGTGGTTTTAAGGCTTTCAGTCCTTGACAACCTCTCAGCCTGCAGGACTCTAACACTCAGGATTTTCATGTGCAGTGGTTGTGAGATCTGGATCACGACTGAAAGAATGCAATCCTGGATCCAAGTGGCTAAAATGATCTATGTCTGTAGGATGGCTGTGTTAAGCCTCAGAGAAGAAGAGAAGAGCTTCTTTATTCAGGCTTAGAGCTCTTGAGGTGGTCCATTTATCTGGTCACCTTCCTCTAGAAGTTTTTTGGTTACATTTCTCTGAGAGGAGACTTTTAGACTTAACAAAAACTAATTGAAGGGATTGAAGGATGAAATGGAAACTAAATTCAAAAAGCAAAATGGTAGGTATATAAACCTGATGGATGCATAAGTGTTGAGAGCCAGAGAGAGAACAGACCTATTTTAACAAAAACATTTGTCACTCACAGATCACGTGGAGGCATTTCTGAAGAGTTGTTTGATTATTTGTAATGAAGTGAGAAAAGGAGAAGTGGTTGGGCTCTCTCTCTCACACACTCACACACACACACACACACACACACACACACACACACACACACACACACACACTTAGCTGAACATGTCTGTTAGGCTTTGTCTAACTAAATTCTAACAGACTGTTAATAAAAAAGGACGTTGTTTTACGTCTGAGTAATGCAGCGACATCTTTGTGTTTCCTTTCATTACCTTGTCTGCACAGTTGATATTTTATCAGTGTGACCTCAGAAATCGAGGCCAAGGTTCTCAACCACAGAAGGTTGGATTGTCGACTCTAGCCCTAGGTAGAGGTCCTACGTCAGGTGGAGGAGTGAGGGAAGATAGTAGCGGGAAATCGACGGGCAGGGCAGCATCTACAGTGGTGAAGGAGCTAAGCTAGAAAATAAAACTCACAAATGCTTCACATCAAAGAGCCAGCTAAAGTGATAAAGGCATGTTCAACTAGGAAGAGATCTTGGTGTTGACCCAAGACCTGCTGGAGGGATTCAATCTGTAGACTGTTCTGGGAACACCTCGGGGAGCTCACCTGAAGGGCTGGTGGAGGTGGCTGGGGAGAAGACGTTCTGGGTCTCCCTGGCTGTTCTGCTGCCATTGAGAACCAGACCCCGATAAGCAGAAGATGAGTTGAGACTTCTAAACACTGAGATGCTGAAGCTTCATTAAAGAGTTTGAATTCAGATAAGGGTGCACAATAAACTCATCTTGTAGCATCGAAATGTATTGCTCACTTGGTTGTTTTATTGTTTTTCATATATTTGAGTGTTTTTGTTATGAATTATCTTTGGTCACACGCTTGTGTTTTGCTCCTAGCCTCTTCATTCCTGAAACAGGCTTTTGAGGGGGAGTATCCAAAACTGTTGCGATTGTACAATGAGTTGTGGCGCCGCCTGCAGCAATACAGCACGAGTCTGCAGGGGGCTTTGATGAACAGTGGAGGACCGGACACTTCTTTGGATATCACTGCTCCAGAAACGGAGAGCCAAGACCTCTTCACACATGGCAAACAGGACTACAAGTGAGTTCAGACAAATGCAGAAACACAATCAAAGCCATCTTGTTAAAGCAGTTCTAGAATTCAAAATCATGTTGTTTACCTTGTTGAATATTGGCAGCTTGGGGTGTCCAGTGTAGCATACATAAAGGTTGTGCTGTCTCTGACCTGCTTTCTTTTGTAAATTAGTAATGTTGTAAAGACCACTGAGAGAAAGTTTTGTCTGTTCTGACAAAAGCTGGTTTAGCACACCATAAACAAGACGCATCACCCTAAAGGGATACTGTACAACTTTTTCGCATTTTTAAATAATTTCCTCGAGCCAGTAGGTGCTGAAACGACCCTTTACAGGGTTAATGAAAGGTTATAAAGTATTGATTTTATAACTGTGGCACTAGAATTTCATGTGTGGTGCAGCGCCGTGCCTGAGCCTATGTGGATGAAACACTGGTTTTATTTTGCCATTTATCAGGGCTCCTGGGCCATTTTGAGCCCCAATAAAGTTTCATATGTTTTATAGATGCTCAAATGTAAACAAAGTTGTTCTAGGACCATCTTAAGTGTCAGATTTGACTCAAGGTTCCTTATTTGTCACATGGGCAGATCTAAATACCGTACCCCCTCATGTAAATCAGAAATGGTAATGGATATATAAATACTGCTGTACCTGTTTAACTGTTCTATTAGAACGTTCTTACTGAAATATTGATCATTAGAGCACATGATGCCACTCTAAAGGCTGCATTTTGTTGGCCCATCTGATCAGTGATTGTATATCCATACAATAACTGGCTTCTGTAAAGATGTACTAGGCTTTTTTCTATTGTGTGTAGCCCAGAGAAAGCCCTGAAAGACTCCCTTCAACCATATGAGGCAGCCTACCTCTCCAAGTCTCTCTCACGTCTGTTTGATCCCATCAACCTCGTCTTTCCCATGGGGGGTCGCAATCCCCCCTCCAGCGATGAGCTGGAGAGCATCATTAAGACGATCAGCAGGTGAGTATTAGCCCTTGTGAGCACACGCAAACACACACACACACACGCGTAAAAACATGTTTAGGTTAAAGGTGTTGCGGAGGATGTTTCCGAATTTCAGGAAAGATCCACCTTCTCCCTGTTTATAAAAAATGCACGCTCTGTTTATAAGTAGCTGCCGGCCTTGCAGCTCTTCTTCTAGCAGCAATCTGAAATTAATTTCTCCAAATAGCTGAACTTTGGCTTACCTGTCGAGCAGAAAAGCGAGACAGAGGCGTTTGTGGGGAACGCAGCCTTCGCTTTCAGCGCACGCCATTGTTGAAAAGAGTCTTCTAAAAAAAAACTCTGGTCTTATTTCTCACTTTAAAAGCCTCTCTCTTCTTATCATAGACTTCAAAAGTACTCTTTATCTTGTGACTCTCAGCTATTTTCAAAAGAACCCAGTGAGAATGGCGAGGAATGAAGGCGTGTTGCTCTACACATGAACAGAATGCGCAGGAAGGGAAAACTAACCCAGGAAGGAGCACAACGACAGCCTCGAGTGAAAGCTTCAGCAGAATGATTGACAGTTATGTAGACCAGTGGTTCAGATGATCCTCCTAAAAGAAAAAGATCCTCCGCTACACCTTTAATTTGTACGTTGCTTTGGGTTAACGTATCTGCGAGATGCATTGATATGAACATTAACTGGATCGGTTGGTATTTTTCTTCCTCACTGATGTTCCATGTTTCGTTGTGATGTCACCCCCAAATAACCACCCTTGACTCTTCAGACTTCAGTCTCACAAATAAATGTCGGGGTAAATGGCAGAGACAAAAGTACACATGCTTGAATGTATTTGTTACCATGACGATTGTTTCAGAGCTATAATCTAAATGAGTGTTTGAGTTTTTATTGGCTGACAAGGATTTTCTCTGTGTTGAATTCCAGTGAGCTGAACGTGGCATTAGTAGATCCAAACCTCGCTCTCGCTGTGGCTAAGAATGCTGCCAAGACCATCCAACTATTCGCTGTCAAGTCAGAACAGCTGGTAAAGCTCTTTGCCGTCCCCCGTGGTCTTTCACAAACATATCACAACGTATCTTTCACAAACCAGCCACATGTCTGGATCACAGGAAATCAGCCGTCGTGTTGCTATAGAAACATCTGTGTGTTTCATGCACACTCATGGTAACTGTTAGGTCGGCAGGGAGCTGATCCACAGAACTCATGGAGTTCATCATGGACTCCTCTGGGTACCAAAGTACTCAAGGGTCAGATGAGAGACAGTCTGTCTGAAGCTTCAACCAGACCATATCATAAAACAACAGTGGTCCCAAATACAGCAGCAGATCCAGATGATGTACACACACACACACACGCACGCACACGCACACACACGAGATCTGCAGTGGCCTACACACACACACACACACGAGATCTGCAGTGGCCTACACACACACACACACACGAGATCTGCAGTGGCCTGCACACACACACACACGAGATCTGCAGTGGCCTGCATGGTCCAGTCATGAGCTGAACTTAATTTTTGAATCCTAGCAGTTTTACTTTGACTTGTGTTTTATATCAAGTGTTTATATATTGTTTAATCAGGCACTGGTACTAAAAACCTCTAAATAGAGAGAAGATGCTGTAGTTTAATTTTAACCATAGATCCTAACATTTCTGGGATACTGTTCTCCTGTGTTTCTAACTTTCATTCCATTCTTGCCCACATTTGTGTGCAGCTGTGCACTCAAGGGGATGCCAGCCAGGTGATTGGTCCGCTGACAGAGGGCCAGAGGAGGAACGTTGCTGTGGTCAACTCATTGTTCTGCCTGCAGCAAGCTGTTACCAAGGTAACTGGAAACACATTCCAGACTTTATTAGAGGTTGATTCAAATGTTAAGAACCTACACAAACATCCACAAGTTCAAGACGCACATTTCACGCAACAAAAATTATAATATAATTATAATTAATTATAATAATGAATAGCTTTTTTTTTTTGGCTCCAGATTATTTCTGGTTTGGGGGCGTGTCCACCAGCTGCAGTAGAGGCACTCTCTTCTTCTTTGGAGGTATTTCAGTGTGTGCTCATGGTTCTGTATTTATCGCATGTGCGCGCGCGCACACACACACACACACACACACACACACACACACACACACACAATCTTAAAAGGATATTCCACCCCTAAGTGAAAATTTGTCTATTTCCGTATTCCCCAGAGTTAGGTAAATGAGAAAAAAGCATTTTGTAACCAGCGCAGTAATTCTCCTGGTCTGGCAGCAGCCCGTCTGCTTTAGCTTAGCTAAAACAGTGAAGGTGAATAGCAGGTACTAGAATTTTGTGTGCAAAAGTGATTCAAATTAATCACGAAATATGTATATAGACAAAATTTCACTTAGGGATGAAATATCCCTTTAAACACGGATACGGGAACTGTTTGAAAGCTTGTTTCCTGGTCTGTGATTGTCTCCCTCACCGTGTGTTCCTCTTTGGACCCCAGGGAGTCCAGGTTCTGATGAGAAATGCTGTGCAGCCTCTGGTGCAGTCTGTCAGTGACTCCATAGAGGCCATCATCATCACGCTGCACCAGGAGGACTTCTCAGGGTGAGGAGCCTCTCTTCCTCATCACTTTCCAGAACCACACTGGTTTAACATGTGCATAAATCATCACCTGAATTACTTAAAATATCAGTGGTCTGTTGAAGATGGAAATAACCACTTTGGAGAAAAATATCTAGGATTTAAGACATTTATTAAAGTCAAAAGTCCCATTAGTCATCACACACTGGTGAAATTCGTCTGCCTGTGGGGAGCGGTGAGCTCCAGCTGTGGCTGTGCTCGGGAACTATTTGGTTTTTTAAACCCCCCCAGTCCAACACCTTAAAGCTGAGCATCATGCAGGGAGGCATTGGGTCTTTGGTATGACCCGACTGGGATTTGAATCCCGATCCCCCAGTCCCAGGGCAGACACTCTACCACTAGGCCACTGAGAAACTTGTTTCTTATCCAAAGAAGATTTTAACATCTGGACAGTAGGTCTGGAAGCGTTCAGGTGCTTTCTGTTGAGATTTAATAACATCAACAAGGGAATTGTTGCCATTTTGGCTTGCTTTTATCCCCCCAGTGTCCTTTTTAATTCCCTGTTGTAAAAACAAAAAACATCTCCTTGCTGTGCGTTCGTATTTTCAACAACTTGATATTAACTGCTGAAATGTCTCAGCCTTCATTGGTTTCTACAGAAGTGGCTGTGTTCATGATCTAAAACGTGCAGGAATTGTCTTTGGCCCAATCCCAATACTCACACTGCACCCTGCAGTCTTCTGTAAAGTGCGCTTGGAGGAAGTGTGCAGTAAGGCTTTGAGTCCGTAGTAAACAAATGTGCAAATAATTGCTGATTTGAGACTAGGAGCATTGCGTCATCGACCACAACACGTGTCGGGATGCTGGTTGCTGTGTTACTTAAAAAAAAACTTTCAAACAAACAACCAAACAATTATTTGAAATAAATTTACATTCATTGCTTTGTCTAAAACATTCAGAGCATCAATTAATCATCCTAAAATGAACAACTTTCATTTGAAAATACTTATTTTCAGCAAAGGCACTTGAGCCTTTTTCTCCCGCAGCAATGGATTGTGGGTAATACCCTTCGCCCAAGTCTGCATCAACTCAGACTTGGGCGAAGGGTGGATCAGGAAGAAGAAAGAAGAAGAAAAGATCATTTCTATAGCGCCTCTCAAGATAAAAATCACGAGGCACTTCACTAAAACGTCTAGGGTGCAAAATGGGCGTGATCAACTTCCTCACTTGAGAATCTGGACACCCTACGCACTCGCATCCCAGGTCGGGATCGTGCAATTGAAGGGTGCAAGTGTCTGAGGATTGGGCCTTAGTGGATTTGCCACTCAGAAAACTCCAGATGTTTAATCTTTGACTCCTAATGTAGTCGGACCTTCTTTTTACATGCATACATTGCTCCCCAGTGGCCACACTAAGCATTACATAAACAAACACAAGAATTAGCTCACGCAACAGCGATATGATCTTATTTCCTCTCTGGGCTCTGACAACAAGAAAAAATATTCAGTGGCTACTAATCAGAGATGCTGCCAGAACTTTCTCCTGTTAGCCTCTCAGGGCTGAAAAATATAAAACCACATAAAGGTTCAAGTCAGGAAAGGTAATTTCAGACAGATTCAAAGAAATTAGTCTTAAGAATTTCAGGGTGGTTAAAAATCATTCACAATGAGAAAAAAAAATTCTTTGGAAACCTCTAAATTATTATTTTTTTCTCTTCAGAAAAAATGTGGTCACACTAAAAAAACAACAAAAAAAAGTGATTTATTTTATTTGTTTTTTCTCCAGGGCTTCTGTGCTGACTTATTCTGCTTTATTTAAGACAGTTTTATTGTTTCATTTCTCAGTTTTTACCAGGAATCCTTAAGTAAGGTGGAAGTCAACAATAAGAACTGGAAACTTGTTTAGTTTGTGATGAAACTTATTAGCAGGTGTCAATTTTCTGGGTTTTGTTTCTTTTTGTTCTTCACTGAAAAACAAATAAAGAAAAAAAGATTTATAATAATTTATTCCAAAACCGTCACAGGCAGCCGCTCCACCATTAGACTGGTTCTCCTCTGTGTGCACAAAAAGGATCAGACTGATGGGAACCAGAGTAGCTCTGTTTTAGTTCTGCTTTAATGTGTGTGTGTGTGTGTGTGTGTGTGTGTGTCTTCAGGCCCCTGTCCAGCCCTGATAAACCAGACGTCCCGTGCTCCCTGTACATGAAGGAGCTGCAGGGTTTCATCTCTAGAGTGATGACCGACTACTTCAGACACTTCCAGTGTTTGGACTTCATCTTTGACAGCACAGAGTCCGTCGCTCAGAGAGCCATCAAGCTCTTCCTTCGCCATGCCAGCCTGCTGCGGCCGCTGGGGGAGGGGGGGAAGATGAGGCTGGCTGCTGACTTTGCTCAGGTGAGGGCTCTCTGAGCTGCTCGGGGTCAAAGTTCTAGTCCGGTCCAAATCAGACATGGTGTTTCTGTCTGTGTGTCAGATGGAAATGGCCGTGGCACCTCTGTGCAGAAGAGTGTCTGATTTGGGGAAACCATACAGGATGCTGCGCTCCTTCAGGTGTGTTCTAATCCTCAAACACTCCACTGAAAATAGAATTATCCTTGATTGGTCTACAGTGGAGAAATCCAGGTGCACCAGCAGCATATCACAGGTAACTGTGTGTAAAGTACAAACACTGGAAGATGAGAACACAAGACTAGACAGTGAAGATTTGTGCATTAGAAACAGCTGACTGTTTAAAAACAATGATGAAAAAAAGGAATTAAAGTACAGAAACAGGAGTTGGTAAAAGTTGTTATGTCACAACCACTAAGGCCAGGAACCAATGAAATTCTTGATGTGTGGAACTTGGGTCATTTTTCAGTCTGATTGGTGGACATGCGTCCTTCAGGTCTTAGTCTAGTCCTGTTTAGTCTTTTAACTGCTGGTATCTGGAGCTACACGGAAGTTCAAGTTGATCCAGAAACAGGGATGTGCAGAGAAGGTTTAACGGTGATGATAGTTTTAGAGTCTGGACTTGGTCATGATGGTCCGTCTCACGATGTCCTGCTTTCAGACCGCTGCTGTTTCAGACCAGTGAGCTGATCGCCAGCAGTCCAGCTGTCGGTGACCTGATCCCCTACAGCATCGTGCTTCACTTCCTGTTCACCAGAGCCCCACCTGAGCTCAAGTCACCCAACCAGGTCTGTGCTCCCTCCCTCTCTCACACACACAGTTCATGAGGTTAACTGTTGGTTCCCTCCTCAGAGAGCAGAGTGGTCCGTCACCCGTTACTCCCAGTGGCTGGATGATCACCCCTCTGAGAGAGACCGACTCACCCTCATCAGGTGAGTTGATGTGGAGCGTTTCCACCGTCTAGTGGCCGAATGATTTCTCCATGTCATCATGAAGCAAATGGAGATTTTTAACTTCAGTAAAGTTTAAATGTTTTCACAACTTTTGAGGAAACTAGAAGTCCAGTTTCTTCTGACAGATCTGACTTCTGCCTCGTTTTTTCATACATTTGTTCTCTCCGTAGACTTTCAGGGTCTTATTACGTTTGAAGTATTTTGTTTGTAAGCCGTCTGGAGTGATGAAACCAGACTCATCGAGGAACACAAAAGTAGTTTTAGATCATTTAAATCCATTCTGAGAAGCTTTTATTCTGCTTGAGGTTTTTATTTTCATGTCACTAGATAAGTTTGTTTTGGGTGATCTGTTCCTGTTTGGTTTATTGAGGATGAGACGTGTTCTCTTCTCGTCTCCCCAGAGGAGCCTTGGAGGCTTACGTTCAGTCTGTCAGAGCTCGCCAGGGGAAGGAGTTTGCCCCCATCTATCCCATCATGCTCCAGCTGCTACAGAGAGCTACCAGTGTGGATCAGGAGACCAGAACCTGAGGCAGTCCAGCTACAGCCCAGCAGAGTCTGTTTAACATGGTGGTAAAGTTTAGAGTTGATACAAAACCACAGGAGAAGACAATACTAAATGAGCCATTTGAAAGATTTAATTTATTTAAACAGAAGCAGAATTATTATTTTTACACAAAGACGATGGGTGGATTCAGACGGGCCACTTCCACTGGTTGGGCAGAGGCTCCTCCGTCAGCGGCTCCCAGGGCTTCCACTCGGACATCTTCTTGGACAGAGCCAGCTCGCACTCCGCCTACATACAGAGCACATGTTAAAGGACCAGGCTTCCTGTGTTGCTATAGTAACCAACTCTAGCTGGGTGTCCATTTCATCTTTATAAAACAATGTAAACAGCAACAAATTATTAAAATCATTTGACAAAATAAAAGCATGATTTCAAAGTGGAATGTGACCAAATGATTTACATGTCCTCCTGTTTTGAAGACTAAACTGACAAGTGTCTTGTGTTTTCAAAATGTTTGCTCACCAGAATGGGGACACACCAGTGCATCAAAAGTAGGCTTCAATTATTTTTATTTATGGTTTTATCTGAAGTGAAAAATAAATGGTTTCCTAAATCCCCAGTTGTGGCAAATCATTGCATTTTCTCCATTATGTTTTAATAGGAAAAATCACAATTTAAACAATTACACCTAAATACATGATTTTAATCAACATTTAGATTAAGGTCAACACAGCTGAGCTTCATTTATCTGATGATTTTAGGAGCAGGAAGTGATCAGGATCAGTGAGTGTGTGTCACATCTATAATGGTCCGCGCAGAGACGCATGCAAAACACCCAGTTCCCCGTCAGACACCAGCTGATGAATGGATGGTCAACAGAATTTAATCCTTCATGGATGTCTCATGATGTAACGCCCTTCAGCTCAAAACCAGCTACGATCATTGAGCGTTAGATTTTGAGGAAGACTGTCTCCCAAGTTTCAGATGTTATGAGTGTTTAAGTCCAGAACCAAACTTGGTACGGTTTTAGATTTCAGCTGAATTGTGCTCAAGACATTCATGTGAGAAAAACGTTCTGTTAACTTCTCTCAGATGATCAGAACAACCAGATATTTCCTTTATACAAATCTAAACTCAGAATTTCTCCAAGATCCAACAGAAGAAACAGTGGTGTCTTTTGAGCTGGTTGTTAAACTGGTTTTGAGATTTGGCTACACAAACCCAGCAGTGACCAGTCTAGCTGATTGTTCAATCTAAGCTTTAGTTCCCTGATGGTTCTGGTACCTTTACAGAGTTCAGAATAGCACACACACACACACATTTCATTCCTACCTGGAAGATGACTTCTTCAATCTGACCACAGTTAATTTTCTTTTCTAGCTTCTCAACATCTTGCTCCTGTGAAGACAAATAATTTCAGCCAATCAAAGACCGCTGAGGCGTGGTCAAAGCACTTGACTTTGGAAGCTCACCGTTTTCACATGGTGGAAGCGCTCGTTGACCAGCTGCTCTGTGTACTTCCTGTACGCGGCATCCTGGGGCATCTTCTGTAGCGACGCCAAAATCTTTGTGTAGAGAATCCTGAGATGCTGAGAGATAACGCAGCTTTTTAGTAAAAAACATGACAGAAAATCCTTTCTGCGGTGGAGACAAATGGGAAGAGGCTCACCTCATGTGGATTTTGGGACACCGCGAGGCCGACCAAGCCGGTTGTCTGAAAGAGTAATGGAGAAACTAAAATCCAACGTGATGTAATTTTAATAATAAAGAATGTACCTGAATTCATCATTTAATGTTTTAGTCTATTCCATTTCCCTAACCTTTGAGCTTCTTACACAAAATATGGATGAATGACATATCAAAGGATGGCTTGTAGTTTTTACATCACTTATAGAAAAAATCTTTTTGAAACAAATTCAGTTTGAATGGATTTGAGAATCAAATGGAGTAACCCACTGTGGGCCCCAAAAACGCACTGGTTTAACTGGTTTCAGCTCTAGTTTGCCCCATTTATGATGGAGGAAACTGTTTTACCAGCCCTAGTAAATATCAAGTATAGAAATAAAACTTGGACTGAAATTTTAAGGTTTTTCTTTTGTTTTGCATGTCTGTATATAAATATTGCAGTGGGACTTTTAAATGTGCCGGATGAAAAACATAGTTCTGCTCTGAACTGCAGGACTTATTAGGCCTAACAAACCAACTCAGCAGCAACGCACTTAAGTAACACCTCCAGATTTGGCTTTAACTAGTCCTGACAAAGCTGTGACGTCTGATATAAATATGAGTTTAACAGCCCAGTCGTGGTCCTTAGGGGGCCCTATCCAGTACATGTTAGTTGTTTACCTGCTCCATCTCACCTGTTCAGCAGCTCATCACGCTCTGCCTAAAACTTGTTAAACCACTCTGATTAAAAGGAACAACTAAAATATGCTGGAGGGGGTTCCGAGGACCATAGTTGGACACGACGGGTCTAGCGTCGTTTAAGGTTCTAACGTGGTCCACATACAGAACAGAAACGTGCAACTGTGGATGTTTCTGACTATAAATTAACCTAACCGCTGAACAGCGTCGTCTCAGAGCCCTTAAACAGTATCTTATCGCGGTCACGATGCTAAAAAACAATGGGTCTCGTAGCAGGCTAAGCGAACAGCTAGCACCGTGACTCTGGAGCTGGAGCTCCACCACACCGACACAGACCCGCTGCGAGTGTGGGAGATGTATGATGGAAAACAACAGCCATGACCTCAACAGTACCTTCTTCAGAACCCCGGCCATTCTTCACCAAAGTCGAAAGCTGTTCGTAATTTCCGGCCACTGAATATGACGTCACAATTTTTTTTTCTTTAAAACGAACTTTATTCCTAAAACGTAGAGGTACAAATAGATTATGTGATCTTTTTCGTTTCACAATCTGAACCCAACATCTTCCTTTTGTATTCCTATGAAAAGTTAAACATTTTCTTTTCAACTTTACATAAAAATGACCCTGACATGACCCTTAATATGAAAGGATGATAACTCAGCTTTCTGCAACCTTCTGTGACCAGGACACACCTGGGGCAACGTATGAACCTGAACATAATGATCCAGTCCAATAATAGTATGAAGCACACCCACACAAAATCCAGGCACACCTGTTCTCTGGCAGAACTCCAGCTCGCTGTGGAAATGTGCTAACCTGATGACTGTAATATAAAAGTATGTGTGCAAATTGGTGAGACACAAAATGAATCTGTAACATGAATGGATTTTAAAGCAGGAGCAAACTTACCTGTAACTGCAGCAGAGACAAGAGAGCCTGGATTAGAGACCCGTATGATTTTCTGGACCAACATGAAGCTGACTCATCAGCTGCTTTTCAAGTTTCCAAGGACCATCCTGATGGAACTGTGCTCAGAGCTGAAGCGGATCTGAGCCAAAAACCCCTGATTGCAGTAAGCAGATCGGGGCGGGGAACAATTTCATGGGGAGGATCCATGAGTTTGTACGGTTTGTACTGTCCAGCTGCTGGAATTCCCTGGGGTTTCACAACAGGAGCATTGCTAAGGGAGCTGGAAGATGAGCATCTAGTCGAGCTGTTCTGGTTCGTTCAGTCTACAGAAGAGAAGCTGGAACTCTGTGGGATGGAAATTCATTTAACATAAACTCTACTGCTGTGAATGAAGTTTGTGGACATCCAAGCACAGTTCTGTCTTAGAAGCATTCTTCCTAGTCATTTAGTTTTTTTTCCATTTCAACTCATTTCCCAGTTTTCTACCAACACCCAAAGTGTTTTTGTTTACAGTAGCTGTACCAATAAACCTGTTATGTTTCAGCTTCACCGTTTCCCCAGTAAGCCTCGTATATTCTTCTATGGCCACCTTTGCAGAGAACTGGTGCCCATCTTCAACAGTCACCAAGTGAGAGGTGGGGGACACGTCCCAAGTCCATCACACGGAAAGAGACATACAACCACTCACACCTAGATTTAGATTCACCGGTTAACCTGACGTGCACGTTTCGGACTAGTGGGAGGGAACTGGCGTACCCAGAGGAAAACCCATGCATGAACTGGGAGAACAAGCTAACTCCACGCAGAAAGGCTGCAGCTGGGGGTTGAACCTGCAACCTTCTCAATATAAGGCAACAGCCCCTCCCCTCCCCCAGTTATGTGTATAATCCATGAAAGTGTATGGAAAGACAAAATAAAATTGCCCGCACTTCAGATGACACATAATATGTTAGTGATGTCATCCTTCAACAGCACACGAGAGAGGGGTTCATGAAGACAATTGATGACATCAGAGCACACAAATGAGAGTTTTAGACATTTATTATAAATGTCTGACAAGGACACGTCTACGTAAAGGAGTAAAAAAATATATTACATTTGTGGAGTATTTACACAGTCTACAGTACATTAGTCTGTCAGTCTAGCTGCTAAAGCATGAAACTACCAGCTTTCTGGAGATAACACTGATGGTCTAAGAAAGCCTTGAGAAATACGTCACTAAACTCCAAAAGTCTTCTGAGACGACGAGGGACAGGAGGAAAGATGGAGGAAATTAGCAGGACGTGATGGTGGAGGTCAGAAAAACATCCTAGAGGGGAAACAGAGGAGATGTTTCAGATGTTCTTTTTGATGTCTCTCAGATATCCTGATGCAGCTCCACATACTAACCTGTGGACGTTGGGGTCCATCAGGACAGACGTGTCTGTGGGCAGCTGGGACAAATGGACCACTTTGGTCTTCAGCTGCAGCCTGTCACTTTCATTCACCCACACGTCTGGTAATCTGGATTACAGAGGTTGGAACCAAGCGGTTAGCACTCTGAAGTGAGGTGGGGCAGTCTTCCTTGATCTTAGAAAAGCATTTGATACATTCAACCATCAGATCCTACTGGCTAAATTACCTTCTTTCAATCTATCAATCTATAAGACTGGAATCACAATCTGTCCGTATTCACAATAAGCAGTCCGAGCCCAACTGTGTGTCAGCGGGTATGCCACAAGGCTCCATATTAGCCCCTGTATGTAAATTAATGACCTCTCGCTGGTTGCCCAGATGCTAATATTAAATGTACGCTGATGACACAGTTATACACGGAACATCAAAACAAGAAGTAGCCAATAAACTTTCTAAATTAATGGCTAATGTCTCAATATGGTTAAACCAGAACCGTCTCCAACGTAATGTGTCAAAACAACAGGAATGTTTTTTACTAAATCATATAAGACAACAGCAGACCCAGAAATCATAGCTTCAGAAGAAAAACTTCATATTGTCCAAAAGTACAAATACTTAGGCATCCAAGTAGATTCCAAATTAAACTTCAAGTCACATGTGAAGAAAATTGTAAAAATAATAAAATACACCTTAGCCAACTTCCAATATATCTGCAACTCCATGTCCACCCAGGCCACTAAAACATAAATGCACTCAACGATCTTCTACCACATCACCTACTGTTTAACAACCTGGTCCCAGGCAAACTCCACAACTCTGAAACCTCTGCAGTTCCTGTACAGACAGACACTTTAAGTGCTTGATAAAACGCCAAAACACTTCCACCACTGTGCCATCTTATCAAAGTATAGGCTTTTTAGCTGGGAAAATCTTATTAATTACACAAATGCCTGCCAAATATACAAAATTTTACATGGAATGGCCCCTCCCCCTCTCAGTGAAGTTGTGAGCATTAGAACATCCACACACAGTCACTAGAGGAGCGTCCAGAGGTGACTGTATCATCCCTCTTACGAAAAGCACATTAGGTCAGTCATCTTTCTGTGTTAGGACAGATCAGCAATGGAACAACATCCCAACATCAATCAGAGACATCTCCACATACACCCTATTCCATCTGAAACACTGGCTCATCACTAATCAAACATGTCAACACTGACCTCCTGTGCTGCCCTTGTGTGTTCTTAGTCTTATGTCCCTCATTACTAATGGTCATTACCACATGTATTTTTTTACAAGCATTAATAGTGTCACTACTTTATCTACTTTTTAAAATAATGTAAATAGGACCTTTTATAAGTTGCTTTTTAAACAGATTGCTGGTGATGTGTGTCGATCCGCTACTCTTATTTTACTTTTGTGTGTACTTTAACTTGTGTAATGCTTTTGCTGCTTGTGCTTGCTATTCTGTTTTTAATATTTTTCCTTCTTAACACTGTTTTCATGCTGCTTATTGCATTAATATGCTGCCTTAGTTACATGGCATTAATGTACTTTATAATGTTTTTATCTAGGAAGCCAAATGTACAACTGGCACAGGACTACAGAAGAAAACGAGCCCATGGCTAATTCTGGCATATTTCAGCATGTCTGACGTTAAGATGCAGCGTCCTGATCAACAAATAAAATGGAGAAATTTTTTTAAAATAAAAAATAAAGTGAATTCACATGTAGAAGACAGGCTGAACTCACATGTCCTCAGGTGTCCAGTGAAGCAGAACCTTCACTTTCCCAGAGTTCTCCTTTCTCCTGGCGACCACCTGGAAACACAGTGAGACTGATGGGTAGTCCTGACCTCCTGCTGTGTGTGTGTGTGCGTGTGTGTGTGCGTGTGTGTGTGTGCGTGCGTACTGTGCTGTGAAAGACAACACTGTGTCCATTGCCCAGGCTCTCGATGTGTGTGACCAGATTGAGGCAGATGGCTCTGTGGCGAATGGCCTCCATCGTTTGGGCGTCAAAGAAGTCATGAGGTCGAGCTGGAAGCAGAGAGTTAATCTCACAGAGAGCCTGACCTTTTGGTTAAACCTGAGAGGTGAGTAGGTCATACGGAGTGAGCGTCTGTATTTGTTCCTGAGTTTCCTCCTCTTGTTAAGGCCAGCTTTGGATGGAGACTCCTCCTTCAGCTTGCCCTGGCTGGACATTTTGGACGAGCTCTGCGAGCTGAAGTGAGTGGGGACATGACGGGCCAGACCCCCTTGGGAGGCGAAGGTGGCGTGGCAGCCTCCCACCACACACTGCGGGGAACCAGAGGGTTTCAGCGTGACAGCAGATCTGAGGAGTGGGCGGGGCTTGGACATGAGGTGCTAGTTATTGTTTTTACCTTGAAGGGTTTGTCACCGCTGTGGGTCAGAATGTGTCTCTGCAGCCAGCTGTGACTGGTGGAGGGGGTGTTGTACACCTTACAGCCCTTCCACAGACACACAAACACCTGGGTGACACACACACACACACACACACACACACACACACACACACACACACACACACACACACACACACACACACACACACACACACACACACACACACACACACACACACACACACACACACACACACACACACACACACACACACACACACACACACACACACACACACACACACACACACACACACACACACACACACACACACACACACACACACTTAAATGATTGCAGTAATGCTGTGACTGCTGAGCGATCACAGTGATTTGAGTTTTTCTGTCAGAAATGTATCTAATGTCAGCAGGAAACCGCCACTTTAACACTTTAAACCATTAAGAAAGGTTTTTGCATTAGTCATGCACCAGTAGGTCACCAGTCACCTTTAGCTAGGATTATGGCACACATTTCCTTTGACTAATACACGACACACTCATTCCATGCAAAGCCAAATATCTGAAGCCTTGTGATGATTATGGTTTACAGCTTATAAAAAAAGCCCAAAATAACAATCCTAAGACAGAACAATGTGAAATAGTTCAATATTCTAGACTCAGAGTGTCACACTCTAATCAGCTATTGTATCCAAAACACCTGCAAAGGGTTCCTGAGCCTTTAGATGGTCTCCCAGTCCAAGATGAATTACTGAAATAAATCAACTTTTATATCATATTGTAATTATTAGTTTCATCTGTAAATAAACTCAACATTCATGAAGCACCTAGAACATCTGCTTCTGCTGGAACAACAAATGGACCAGAATGATCAGAGACCCACCAGATGCTGCTTCTACCAGTGTTCTGGCCTTACCCGTTCTCTCTGCCAGGGCGCATCTGAGCCAGGCTGTCCACTGTAGGCTGCAGATGTTTTCCTCATAAGTGAGGTCTAACAGGAAGCTAACACACACACACACACACACACACACACACACACACACCACACACACACACACACACACACACACACACACACACACACACACACACACACACACACACACACACACACACACACACACACACACACACACACACACACACACACACACACACACACACACACACACACACACACTTAAATGATTGCAGTAATGCTGTGACTGCTGAGCGATCACAGTGATTTGAGTTTTTCTGTCAGAAATGTATCTAATGTCAGCAGGAAACCGCCACTTTAACACTTTAAACCATTAAGAAAGGTTTTTGCATTAGTCATGCACCAGTAGGTCACCAGTCACCTTTAGCTAGGATTATGGCACACATTTCCTTTGACTAATACACGACACACTCATTCCATGCAAAGCCAAATATCTGAAGCCTTGTGATGATTATGGTTTACAGCTTATAAAAAAAGCCCAAAATAACAATCCTAAGACAGAACAATGTGAAATAGTTCAATATTCTAGACTCAGAGTGTCACACTCTAATCAGCTATTGTATCCAAAACACCTGCAAAGGGTTCCTGAGCCTTTAGATGGTCTCCCAGTCCAAGATGAATTACTGAAATAAATCAACTTTTATATCATATTGTAATTATTAGTTTCATCTGTAAATAAACTCAACATTCATGAAGCACCTAGAACATCTGCTTCTGCTGGAACAACAAATGGACCAGAATGATCAGAGACCCACCAGATGCTGCTTCTACCAGTGTTCTGGCCTTACCCGTTCTCTCTGCCAGGGCGCATCTGAGCCAGGCTGTCCACTGTAGGCTGCAGATGTTTTCCTCATAAGTGAGGTCTAACAGGAAGCTAACACACACACACACACACACACACACACACACACACACACACACACACACACACACACACACACACACACACACACACACACACACACTGACCCCTTCTCTCTGCCCATCCACGTGCGTAGCTCGGATGTGCTCAGCCAGGTCGGGGCTGTTGGAGAACAGCAGCTGACAGTGATCCCAGCAGCAGGTGTAGCTCAGAGACTTTCCCACCGCCGGTGCAGAGCTGCTGACCGCCGCCATGGCTCCACTGTGACCGTTGAGCAAGGCAGGCGTGGAGCGTCCGCTAGATGCAGTGCTCTCCAAGTCCATTATGGTGGAGCTGATGTTGGAACAAACAGAAAACACAAACAACCTTAAGAAAAACACCTGGTGGTGGCGCAGCAGGTCCACACAATCAGTTTGGATCAGAAGCACAAAAAGAACCAGCAGGTTCAGACAATGCAGCACTGACTCAACCTTTGCCTGGGATAAATGTCCCATCAATGTTGAGGTGCAAAAACAGTGTTCCTGCTTTTCACAGCCGTTCTCCTCCCGATGCTGGCAGACAGAGATGTTAAGGTAGAGGAAAGCGCCTCTCACGAGTAACGAGGCGAACGCACAAACAACCAAACCCACCAAGTTATCGTGCATCGGTTAAAAGGGAAAGATCTGGGTTCTGCAGGTGCTTCTCGTTTTTCACCTAAACTCAAGAGCATCTCAGCAGCATTCCCACATTTAAATTAGGTGATCTTCTGCATTTAAAGAAAAATAAAAACATCTGTGGTTTTACAAGATCTTAGAACACTGGAATGAATTAACCTCACAGACTGGTAGAAAATTTTCTGATCAGATAATCCTGCTGAATTTTTCATCAACCAGCAGATTTATTTTTAATGCATATCTAAAGGAATGAGACCAAACAGAAAGCAATGATAAATGTGGACTTGATGCAGTGTGTAAGAACATAGTGAGAATTTTACAGTGAGAAAATCCAATAAGAGTCTAATGTTTCAGTCATTTTGGAAGGAAGGTTCTACTGAAACACGTTTCATATCCAGCTGCAGGAATTGTCAAGTGTTTCTTCTTTCAAAGCAAAGGAAGGAGGGACGTAACTACTGTTTACCATATGCGAGTGTGGGGTTGCCGGGTCTCCTGAGAGCTAATACTGCAGCGCCGACGATGGGCAAAAAGCTCTAGAGTTTTAAAGTGGTTGCAGTATCCAAATTTTACCACAGGATATTATTTTTACTTCAATTCTACATAATGCACCTTTAATTATAATGTGTTCAGTCTTATGTTACAGTTATATCCCATTATTATAGATTTGTATATGTGACTATAAACTATAGCTGATGTTGTTCCAGTTCTTCATAAAGCAACACAAATGAGATTTAAACACCATTTGGTCAAAACTCCAGAACAGTCCCAGATCTGAATGGTTTCATGGCAAAACAGTACTGACCAGCAGGGGGCGCCACTAGGTCTGTGCATCCAGAGAAATGAACCATTTTTCCATCACAAAGTGGAAAACGTCAGAGCCTCATCTGAACATCACTCTTGATCAGAACCGGCCAAAAACAAACCATCAGCAGGTTCGTCTGAGGTATGGAGTTCATCTCAAACCCAGTCTGCTTTAGGGCCCACGTGACCCGGACCACTGGGCTCAGACAGACAGTTAAGTGGGTTTGTTAACAGAACATAACTCCTGCCTGGTTCAGAGTGGTCTGATGGGGAACATTTCATCAGTCAGCTGGAGGACCTTCACAGAGGAACCGCAGCAGAACCTGGCACCTCACACAGTGAACATCTGCCCGGACACGTGACCTATGCACGTGTCCTACAGTGAACCCGGGCCACTCGGCACATCTGGACCGGTGCCGGTAGAACCGGAGACAAGTACCTGTCCTCTGAGTCCATCCGGCTGAGTGAGTCCGCGTCCGCAGCAGTCAGCTCCAAGCTGGCCTGTCTCCTGATCCCGTCCTCGGTGGACACGTTCTTCCTTTGTTCTCGCTTCAGCACCCAGCAGTCCTGACTACAGTCGGTGCTACTCAACGAACTTCCTCCCGTGAGATCTCTGCTCGGTTCGGTAAGCTTTTGGTCCGGTTCCAGTTTATGTGAAGCTGTTTTACAACTTTTCGAAGCACTTTCTTTGTCGGAATGGGAGGATGGGCTCTGGCCACGCTGCTCCGCCACACACCGACCAGTGTCCTCTGCTGGGCTGTCGCCCGGTTCCTGTTTGAGGTTCGGTTCGGCCCGGTCCTTTATACCGGTTCCTACAGTCTCACCGGTTCCGTGTTGTTTCGGTGCTGGTTGAGAAGCTTGTCCGGTCACATGGGTCGATGCCTGGGCCATATCCGAACCATACAAACTGAGTCGGTGTTGTACCAGAAAACTTGGTCCTTCTTCGCTCTCAGCTTTAAGTGTAAAGGACAGCGGGGGGTTCCGTGACGTCACACCCAAAGCTGGTGTATTGGAACGAAGCTTCACTATGAGGAAAGAAAATGTGTTTCACTCGAAAAAAAGATGTTCCACTCTGAGAAAAAAAATTATTCACTCGGTGATCAAAAATATGGAAGCCCATTCCCGCCACTCATAAGGCAAGGCAGCTTTATTTATAAAGCACCTTTCATACACAGAGGCAATTCAATGTGCTTTCCATTAGCAAGAACATTAAAATCAACGTGGCAGAAAATACAATTTAAAAATGAAAAAGAAACAAAGTTAAAGGGTGAGCAAATACAGTGCAGGAGGTGCAGCATTATTCAAAGGCTGATGAAAACATGAAGGTTTTCAGATCTGATTTAAAAGTTTCTAGAGTGGGAGCACATTTGAGGTCACGAGGAAGCGGATTCCATCTGTGTGCAGCATAGTGACTAAAGGCAGCTTCAGCCTGTTTGGTTCTGACCCGAGGTTCTACCAGCTGACTGCTTCCTAAGGATTTCAGAGCCCTGCTGGGCGTATATACCTGAAGGAGATCCAACATGTATTCTGGCCCCATACCATTGGGTGATTTATAAACTAGTAGAAGCACTTCGAAATTAATTTTGTAGTTTCCTGGTAACCAGCATAGAGATCTAAGAACAGGTGTGATGTGTTCGGTTCTCTTGGTTCTTGTTAAGACTCTACCAGCAGTATTCAGAATAGGCTGCAGTTGCTTCACAGCTTTTTTGGGTAGACCAATCAAAATACCATTACAATAGTCCAGCCTGCTGTAGATGAACGCATGAATAAGTTTCTCTAGGTCTCTTCTGGACATGAGACCCCTGAGTCGTGCTATTTGATGCAGATGATAAAACGCTGATCTAGTTATAGCCTTAATGTGACCAATGAAGCTCGGGTCTGAATCCATTATGACACCAAGATTTCTAACCTGGGTCTTCGTCTGTATTCCTCTGGAGCCAAGTTGAGCAATTACTTCCATCCTATCCTTCTTATTTTCAAAGACAATAACTTCAGTCTTGTCTTTGTTTGACTGTAGGAAGTTTTATTGCATCCAATCCTTAACTTGCTCCAAACACCGATAGAGTGAGTCTAGAGGGCCACAGTCACTAGGTGATAGAGCTAGGTGGACCTGGGAGTCATCTGCATAACTATGACAGGCAACATTGTTATTGTTCATGACATGACCCAGCGGGAGCATGTAGAGATTGAAAAATAAACAAAAATTCTCATACTTATTGTAGTAGTTGTTTTCCTCCACTTATCCGGGTCTGGGTCGCGAGGGCAGCATCCCAGCTAGGGAGCTTCAGACCGTCCTCTCCCTGGCCACGTCCACCAGCTCCTCCGGCAAGACCCCAAGGCGTTCCCGGACCAGATTGGAGATGTAACCTCTCCAACGTGTTCTGGGTCAACCCGGGGGCCTCCTGCCGGCAGGACATGCCCGAAACACCTCCCCAGGGAGGCGTCCAGGAGGCATCCTGACCAGATGCTCAAACCACCTCAACCTCAATCCTTTCGATCCGGAGGAGCAGCAGTTCTACCCAGAGTCCCTCCCGAATGTCCGAGCTCTTCACCCTATCTCTGGCTGAGCCCAGCCACCCTATGGAGGAAACTCATTCCGGCCGCTTGTATCCGCGATCTCGTTCTTTCGGTCATTACACAAAGTTCATGACCATAGGTGAGGATTGGGATGTAGATCGACCGGTAAATCGAGAGCCTGGCTTTCTGGCTCAGCTCCCTCTTCACCACGACAGATCGGTTCAGCGTCCGATGCTGAACCAATCCACCTGTCGATCTCCCGATCCCTCCTACCCTCACTCGTGAACAAGACCCTGAGATACTAAAACTCCTCCACTTGAAGTAGGACCTCTCCCCCGACCCGGAGTTGGCAAGCCACCCTTTTCCGGTCGAGAGCCATGGTCTCAGATTTGGAGGTGCTGATCCTCATCCCGGCCACTTCACACTCGGCTGCGAACCTACCCAGCAAGAGCTGAAGGTCAGAGCTGGATGAAGCTAGGAGGACCACATCATCCACAAAAAGCAGAGACGAGATTCTCCTGCCACCAAACTCGACACACTCCACACCACGGCTGCGCCTAGAAATTCTGTCCATAAAGGTAATGAACAGAACCGGTGACAAAGGGCAGCCCTGGCGGAGTCCAACCCTCACCGGGAACAGGTCCGACTTACTACCGGCTATGCGGACCAAACTCACGCTCCTCTGGTAAAGGGACTGAATGGCCCTTAACAGAAAGCCACCCACCCCATACTCCTGGAGCATCCCCCACAGGGTGCCCCTGGGGACACGGTCATAAGCCTTCTCCAAATCCACAAAACACATGTGGATTGGTTGGGCAAACTCCCATGCCCCCTCCATCACCCTTGCAGTTCCACGGCCAGGACAAAAACCACATTGCTCCTCCTCAATCTGAGATTCAACTATCGATCTGACCCTCCTCTCCAGTACCTTGGAGTAGACCTTTCCAGGGAGGCTGAGGAGTGTGATCCCCCTATAGTTTGGAACACACCCTCGGGTCACCCTTCTTAAAGATGGGGACCACCACCCCGGTCTGCCACTCCACAGGAACTGCCCCCGATGACCACGCAATGTTGCAGAGACGTGTCAACCACGACAGCCCAACAACATCCATAGCCTTGAGATACCCTGGATGGATCTCATCCGCCCCCGGGGCTCCGCCGCTGTGTAGTTGTTTGACTACCTCAGCAACTTGCGTTTGGGTCTGCCAGGTCTACGCGGCATCTTCCCCTGCCATCTTATCCAACTCACCACCAGGTGGTGATCAGTTGACCGCTCCGCTCCTCTCTTCTCTTGGGTGTCCAAAACATATGGCCGCAGGTCAGATGATACGACTACAAAGTCTATCATTGACCTGCGACCTAGGCTGCCCTGGTACCAAGTGTATTGATGGACATCCTTATGTTCGAACATAGTGTTCATTATGGCCAAACTGCGGCTTGCACAGAAGTCCAATAACGAAACACCACTCGAGTTCAGATCAGGCGGGCCATTCCTCCCAATCACACCCCTCCAGGTCAAGCTGTCATTGCCCACGTGAGCATTGAAGTCCCCCAGCAGGACAATGAAGTCCCCAGGAAGCATGAAGAGCTCTAAAACTTCCTGGTAGATAACTGTGTTGACCTTCAACCTCAGAAAACACAATGGACCAAGACCAGCAGATGACAAGGCACCCCAAACCATCACTGACTATGGAAACTTTACACTGGACGTCAAGCAACATGGATTCTGCGCCTCTCCTCTCTTCCTCCAGACTCTGGGACCTTGATTTCCGAACAAAATGCAACATTTACTTTCATCAGAGAACATAACTTTGAACCACTCAGCAGCAGTCCAGTCCTTTTTGTCTTTAGCCCAGGGGAGACACTTCTGACGCTGTCTCTTGTTCAAGAGGGGCTTGACACAAGGAATGTGACAGCCGAAACCATGTCTTGCATATATCTGTGTGTTGTGGTTCTGAAGCACTGACTCCAGCTGCAGTCCACTTTTTTGAATGGGTTTTGTTTCACAATCATTATTGCTTGTACACTTTTTCCTACCACATCTTGTCCTTGTCTTCACCTCTCTATTAATGTGCTTGGACACAGAGCTCTGTGAACAGACAGCCTCTTTAGTAACAGACTTTTGTGTCTTGCCCTCCTTGTGCAAGGTGTCGATGGTCGTCTTTTGGACAGCTGTCAAGTCAGCAGTATTCCCCATGATTGTGTAGCCTACAGAACTAGACTGAGAGACAATTTAAAGGCTTTTGCAGTTGTTTTGAGTTCATTAGCTGATTTCAGTGTGGCACCAGGGGTCTTCAATATTGAATCTTTTCACAAAATTCTAATTTTCTGAGATACTTAATTTGGGATTTTCATGAGTTGTCAGTTATAATCGTCAAAATTAAAGAGATAAACATTTGAAATATCAGTCTGTGTTTAATGAATGAATCTAACATACAAGTTTCACTTTTTGAACAGAATTACTATAATAAATCAACTTTGTCATGATATTCCAGAGTTTGCAAAAACTTTTGAGCCACACCTGTCAAACTGGCAGAAGTGGAAGTGTCTCGTGTAGGACATTTTTGAACCACGGGACTATGTCCTTATGTGATTCAGATTTATATCCATTTAATAGTGGGTATTGTAGTGACCTCTGACCTTTTCATAGTATACATATTTTTATTTCGTCAATAATCTGTTGACATAATTTGAAAAAAGAACCATCTATGTGGTTTTCTGGATTAGACCGTCCTGCTTAGAAAATAAACTTACAGTTTACCAGGAAATATCAGAAATCCTCATATAATTATTATAAAACACCAGAGTAAATACGAAAGCATTTCTCAATATTGTAATGATCCAAGAGGGCTTTTTGTGATTGCTGTTGCAGCCTACCGTCACTGTTCCATTACGCGTTGGCTGGTTGAGGAGTAATGAATGCAGGTGATGCGGGTTCATCAGCTGTTGGACTTCTCTAGCAAGCCGCAGTTAAAACAGTCAGATTGTTTTAGTTCAGCACAAATATCACAATAATAAGAAATGATCTTAAGTTATCTCAAGTTTGTAATGCTGCTGCTTAAAGCTTGTGGTGCGCAGTTCAATCAAATGGCTGAGATGCGCTCCTGCAGAGACGATCTCTGATGACCGGCATCTGTGTATACTGCCGATTTTTATGTGCCGATACCAAAACATTTCCCACAATATTTTCATGCTACAATGTCACTAATAACGCACAAAATTTCTTAAGCTGAATCGGTTTTTGAAATTCGAATTAACCAACTGGTAAATCTGAGCTTTGTGCACTGCTCAGTGTTAAAGTCAGACGCCTAAATAATGTTAATTTAGAATATTCATTATGCATTTGTTATTAGTGAATATAAAAATACATTTTAATTAAATTCTGCAACAGCACTGGGCTGCCTGAGTAAACATCAGCTGATGCATCAGTCTACCCCAGTCCAGAAAGATCAGAAGTGACCGTGGGATTATAAGCACATCAAACGCCCAAGCAGTTCAGTTTTATTAAATAGTTTAAAAATATCTTAATCCCACAAATTATATAATGTAGTTCCTGCTAAGAGTTGCTTCACTCTCATCTAGCACATCCCAAAAAGGATTCTACAAATAGGGTCCCATGTCTGATGACAAGGGACCTCAAAATGTAAAGACTCACCTCAGTCACAAGTCATCAAGTCTTTCTGGAACTTTTAAACGTATTCATCCTCAAAGAAAAAAAAATCAAGACAAGCAAACAGCAAAGCCTGTTGTAGGAACATCAACGTTTATTTGACATGATATAAAACAGATGGGGTTTTAACTTTTGTCATATCTTCTCTAATAATATTCTCTTATAATAGTCGCTCACTTCAAAGTGTAAATAAAATTTTCTTTATTTTTTTTAATCATTTTGTTTTACAGTTTAGTTTAAAATTTATTTTAAGTCCTGAAACTCCAAAGTCCAACTTATTGCTTCATATGTGTGCTATTCTGATTCTTCACCATCCGGGTAGATTAAAAACTCTGAGTGTCACTAATAACCAAAGGAACCAAACTAAACGATGCAGACACAGAAAGCATCCAAACACCCTGTGCTCAACAGAAGCTTGAAGATTCCAAGATGTTTCACATAAAAAAAATCTAAATACTTACTCCTGTAAAAAAAAAAAAAAAAAAAACAGCAGCATGATGTGGCACTATTCTGAAGTAAAAAGTACTTTGAGTTTGCATTTATTTATACTTTTTGTACATTCATGTATATGACAACAGTTTGCTGAGTTATAGTAGCAAAAGATGTAAAAACAGCAGAAGCCTTTAGCTTGGAACCAACAGAGAGTCCGACTAGACCGGTGAGTCGCTTTGGACTGACGTAAAGCACTGCATGTGTTGAGTTTGGACGTCTAACTCTGGAGACTTCTAGAGCTTGTATATCTATACAGTACGCCTCAGCAGCTCAGGAGCAGCAAAGCCTCCAGAGATAGGAACAACTCTGATTACTGATGTTGGAGCTGATAGCTCATAGGCGTATAATCACTCACTCAGTGGCAGATAACAATAATAAGGATAATAATAATAATAATAAGGATCATCAAGCCTCTTTGTCGTGAACCGTTCTTGTTTTACTGCAACAGCCCCGAGTTACAGTCACCTCAAATAATTTACAATAAAAACATTTATCTTTATACAACATTTTCAAACAAAGCTGTCTGATATTAGGCTTGGATGACCATCTTAGCCACAACCAGGTTAAATCTGACCCGGCCCTGGTCCGATTCAGCCAAACGTAGGATTTCATTTAAAGCCTTTAGCACTAAATACTGATGACAGGCCAATAATATTGTGAATCTGTTATTCTCATTGTAACTAACATCATGCTACAATGACTTTAACACTGATTAGGTATCAAAGGTTCTGTGTAACAACAACGACCCCAAAGCGAGCTCTGCGTGGGTGAAGAATGTGAAATGGTTCGGTTTTATTTCTAACTCTGAAATGTGACACCTTCAAAATGTTGTTTGTCCACCTGAAACGGCAGAAGGTACTGCAGCTGGGAATTAGTCACATGGTTGCCTGTGGGAAAGTTAGCAAATGATTCATGTATGCGTGCTTGTGTGTGTGTGTGTTCACTGGTGAAGACACTATTAGACTTTATGCAGATAATAAAACAGTGAAAGCCAACAAATGCTGAACTAGCCAGTCTGGTCCAGTAGGTGGGGCTAATGCTAGCGGCATGGATTCTGTCCAATCAGAGAGCAGCACAACTCAGGACAGGGGGTTTAAAATCCTGAACCGCTTCTGTTGTGGTTTCCACTTCCCGTTTAACACAATCAGGCTGCAGCATCGCCCACCCTTCACAAAAGGTCCTAACCAAACAGCAGGAGGCTGAAAACCACATGTTCCTGATCTGGTCACTTTCAGATCATTTGACCCTTAAATAATTCTGGTGGAACTCAAAACCTCCTGGAAAAGTCTTTTTTTTAGATTAAAGTCTTAAAACAATGGAAAGTTTAGATATTAAGTCATTTTTTTTTCTACAGAAGATGTTAAAGTGGCAGCAACATTAACTAATCTCTAAAGGAGGAGATTAAAGAGCCACACAATCGTAATCTAAAACCATTGTTTTGGGGTAAATGATGACAACTGGAGCAGATCTAACAAAACTAAAGCTAAAGTCTGGTTTTCTGGATGAGAAGGCGAGTCTGGCTGCAGCGAGGCGCTGGTCCTCTCTGGCTCTGTGTGGGCGGGTAACAGTAGTGTCAGCATAGTTCTGTTGGGAACACGGGAAGCCGTGTAGCATGTTCTGTGCAGGCTGGCTACATTAGGGCTCTACGGAGTACCAATGTGGATGCCGACTCCAGTACCGCTCACGTGTTGCTGTTTACCATCGTGAAGGTCTGCACTGTTGGAGGAGAGAAACGCATCAGAAACAGAAGATTTACTCACATCTAAACCACCATTGAACTGTGTTAAAATGAAAGAACTGAAGAAATGTAACCTTGATGAGTAAAAGAAAAGTTCTAATGCAAATCAGTGATGTCCCGTCCTGGTCCTGGAGCTCCTCCATCATTTGTCTGATCCAAAACATCAGATTAATGAAGGGGACGGTCCAGGAGGACCTCTGATGGTCTGATCTGGTTCCTGAGGTTAGTTAATCATTTTAATCCTGGAGGTTCCTTGGCAGGAAACATCTGAAGTTAAGGGTTATTAAACCAGGTTGGTTCTGAATGGTCGTCTGTCTGGGTTCAGGTCTGGATATTAGAATCTTAATAATTCACCATAATCTAATGATTTTATATGAAGGGCATTAATTAGATCTGGGTCAGGATGCTGAACCCAAATATATAAAGTGGATAGTTCTGGTTTGATTCAGTATCTGGTTCTGTTAGAAAATCGTTCTCATCATGGATCAGAATCCTGATCTCTGGGCGGAGGAACTGAAGGTGGATCATCTATTAAACACTCGTTTCCATGTAAGGAAACATCAGAACTACAGCTGACCGCAGATACTAAAATCTGACCTGGAATCGGGTTCCTGATATGTTCCTGAACTCGTGTCCAAAGTCATGAGGCAACCAGCCCTTTTCCTGATTAGTCAATAATAGAACTAATCAGAAATCCTTAAGGCGTTACCAACCTGGTGTCTGGAGGACTACGGGGTGCATGTGTAAAGTCAAACAGTTATAACTTAATATTTTCCGTTATTTAGCCTATCAAGAGAAAAAAATGGGAGTTTATTTTTTAAAGTAATATTTTCACCACGTTATTCACACATTTATAAATGTTTAAATTCCCAATTAAATATTTAGTTTGAAGCTAAATCTTTAGTTTGTAAACAAAATATTTAGCTCCTGATTAAATGTTTATTTTCCAAGATAAATATTTAGATTCCAGCGAAATATTTATTTGGGGGCTAGACCTAAATATTGATCTTGCTTAAGAAATATTTAAATATTCAGCTGGGATCTAAATGTTTATTCTGGAAAATAAATATTTAATTCAGAGCTAAATATTTTGTTTGTGAACTAAATATTTAACTCCAAGTTGAATATTTAGTTAGTAAATTAAATATTTAACTTTAAATTTAATATTTAGATTATGATAGACTAAATAACCCAAAATATTCAGACTAAATAACCCACAATATTTAGTTAAATTATGACTCTTACTTTACAAATGGCACCCCATAGAGGACCACCACCCTCACAACCCATTTAGTTCTAAAGATGTTTCAAGCTCTAAATAAGGTTCGAAAAATAAAAGTTGATGTGTTTTTTCATTAAACTAAAAGAAAAGTTTGACACTAGACAGTTTTTTTTCCTTACGAGCCATCATGTTGTTGTTCTTGCTGTCTGTTGTCAGTTGTTTGTATGAATCGAGGCTCTTCTCCTCCTGAATCACTTCTTGGGTCTTATTTGTGTCGTCCTCCTTCAGATCCGGGCTCAGAGTCTGGAAACTGCTGTTAGAAAAACAAAATGGGTCAAGCACACCTCATCTGCAGTTTAATCTAGTCCAACAGGGTTCAGAAAGCACAGATTTAGACCTGAACACATTTCCATACAATCTGGTGTCCTTGATTCAGGGAGCTGGAGTGAGAATGTCTGACCCGAGTCCTACAGGGTTCTACTACAAGACTAGAACAAAAAGGCACAAAGACCTCATGATGACAAAACTGGTCTCAGTGTGATGAAATAAGGAAGAATATAGAGCTTAGGAGAGTTTATGCAAGACCTCCACCGCTAAGACCTTCTGCTGGACATGGAGACACAGAGATGGATGAGCTGTCACACCTAACACATTTCAGCATCTTGAATAAAGCTGTTGCACACGCACACACACACGCACGCACGCACGCACGCGCACACACACACACGCGCACACACACACACACACACGCACACACACACACACACACACACACACACACACACACACACACACACACACACACACACACACACACACACACACCTACACACACACACACACCTGTCTTCAGCGGTGTTCGTAGGGGAGCTGACCAGATCTTCTTCTTTGCTCTTGTCGTCATCAACAGGTTCAAAGTTCACAATCTCCACACGCTTTGTCTCAGAGCCGAGATCCACGATCACGACTCTCTGGCTCTCACCCGACTAAAAAAAAAAACCCCACATTTTTAATCCAAGATGGGATTAATAATCCAGAGCAGCACATTGTTTCTACTAAGCAGCAGGAACATGAATCTACCTGCTCATCTGTAACACAAGAAATCTACATTATGTTGGATTGTATTTTACAATGTTGAATCATTTTAGGAAGGAGTTAAAACAGACTAAAATATTCTCATAGAACATTGAGTTAAAGGTGAAACGCTATAGGACAGAGTGTGCAGCATGCAGACATAAGTAATCAAAGTGTGCGGTGTGAGTTGTGCAGCTGATCCTTAAGATTCTCTCTGCTTTGGTAAAAATACAACAAGTCAAAAAGAGTTTAGCAGCTTTGTATTGGATTGAACCAGTTGTGACTGAAAACTGCCCAGGGGTTTAAATAATTCTACTGTGGGTGTTTTTACTTCCTACCTCGCTGCCCACACTGTTGGTCTCAGCCTGAGTCTCGCTCACACCCAGCAGGTTCTGGTCTGCTTCAAGCTGCTTCTCTGTCCACTTGGCGTTTTTCAGCTGGTCCTCCCTCTGCACTTTCTGCTAGTTACAACAGAACCATCACATCAGTGTGTAGTGGAGGCCAAGTAAATCAGTGAAACTCTCTGAATCGATCAGCAACCATGATAAAGTAAGACGAACCTGCGGTGGTGTCGGTACCCTCTCCGTTGGACCTCCAGTAGCCTCTGGACCTGTGCTGTCCTGCTCCCTATGAGCCACCTTGATCTGCTGCAGAGCTGCCTCCAGTTCCATCTGGTCAGGAAACGTCTGTACCTGGGTCTGGCTCTGCAAAAAACATTCACCGTACATAAATCACACACTGCTGTTATACGCCGTGTCTCCCTCAGGCTTGAAAGCATATCTCAGCAACATCACCTGCAGGATTAGAAACATGTTGTCTTTGCTGAAGGACGGTGAGCGAGATGGGGTTTCTCTTCTCTTTTCTCGTAGCAACAAGGCCTCCTGGTTTCTCCTCATCCTCTCCAGCTGCTCCTCAATACTCATCCTGGCTTTGATGACCTCTCGCTCCCCAAATCCCATCTGATCCACAGCACTCCTGGGACGATCCTGCACAGGTAATCAATGGACTTAAACACTGAAACACAGATAAAAACTTGACATAAATTAAACCTGAGAAGTTCAAGTGTGTTTGGAATCCCAACATCATTAGGAACTCAAGAGCCCTCTTTGCTCTTGCTGAGGGAGCACTTACAGATCTGGACTCGGGTTTTTTGGTCTTCCTCAAAGTAACGTAGGAGGCAATGGTGGAAGACTCAGGGGGGCTCATGGGAGATTTGGTCCTGGGTGGAACAATGCCCACAGGGTAGGGAGGCACTGTTAAAGAACAAACCCAGTCAGAACTACTGCAGCTCACACAGGAACCAGGACCAGACTCAGACAGGAAACTGGACAGAGGTTCAGATATTCCTAAATGTTGAGATGTTTACATAATATTTAGACACCAATTATTTTCATTCAATGATTTATTCAAGTTCTGAGTCACCGAAAGGGCCACTGATCCAATTTTAAAGACTTCAGCCTTGTGTGACACAGTATGAACCTACCTTTGGACTTAGGAGTGTCTTTGGTCTCTGCAGACACTTCAGTCTTATCCTTGTTCTCCACATTGGCTTCGTCCACCTCCTCCTTCACAGTGGTCAGCTCAGGCTCGCTCTTATAGAGCCGATAGTCTGGATTCTGCTGCAGGGTGGGGTTGGGAGGGTTAAAACAAACTGTGTAGCACACATTCATTTATTTTCATACGAACAGAACACAACCTCGTTTTTTGCATTTTACCCTAAACGTCTGTTACGTAAATCAGGAATCTTGACTTGATGAGAATGACAAGTTGAAGCAACAGTTTTAAATAAAGATGTAAATTGGAAGAAAAATACCAGAATTAATTATTCTGTTCATCTTAGTTCTTCTGACGGCACGGAGAACCCAAACAGAACTCTGTTTGTTTAGGACTTAAAGGAACACAAGAAATGATCGGTGGGATAAATAAACCAAGTTTCGGGCTTAGCTTCATCAGCACCTAAAAGACTAAGTTCCCTTGTTTTTACAACTCGTGTGCAGTGATCTCTTAGTCTAGTGAACTAGACCAAATTCTTGCTTTGCAAAGTTTGGTCTAGGAACGCTCCACTGGAACCTCTGCAGCCCCTAACAGCATTCTGGCTGGCCAATCACAGCTCTCTAGAGGGGTTTCAAACACAAAGAGCTGTGATTGGTCCATAATGGTGGGCCAATCATAGTGCTCTATCTGCTTAGTGAACAAATCACTGAGCTTAATCCGCTTTGTGAGCCAATCAGGGCACTCTATATGCCTGGTGGGTGGGATGATGCAACAGAGTTTCAGTGACTTGATGCAATTTGCTGGGTTCCTTATATAGGAAACATTATTTCTGATTGGCTTAATGACCTGTGAATTGGAATGTTTATTATGTGAAGTGCCTTGAGACGACTCTTGTCGTGATTTGGCGCTATATAAATAAACTTGAATTGAAAACAAGATGGCGACAGCTCGTTTGAAACGGCTTTTACATCAATTTTGGACTATTAGAACTTGGGCTTCATTAGAATCAGGAGCAGACAGATGTATTTATTTGTATTATTTTTTTTAGAAAAAATTATGTATTTTCCCCTTCTTCAACTGTGGACCGCCTCATTTACCGATAGCTGTTGCGGTGAGTATGTCACATTCATTGTCCAGTAGCATGCGGAGATCATTTGAAAGACAACGGTAGAACCCGCCCCACAACCGAGAGCCGTCAATGGAGCGTTGCCAGACTAAATAATACATTTATTTAGGCTGGCTTGCCAGGCTAGTGATCTCTAATATAAACGAATAGCTTATGAGTGGGGAAGAAAAGCTCTGGCGCTCCTGTTTCAGGAACTAGAAGTGAGTCAGAGGAGAGATGAGCAGAATGTGGCAGGTTTTGGAGCCTTATTTCCTGATATTCAGACATCTCGCCTCTGATTGGCTAACAGCAACACAACTCTACCACTGACCCAGTTTGCTTTGCAGAGTTGATGTTTTATCTCCACAGATAACAAAAGCCCGTAGAAGTTCTGTCATGTTGTGGAGCTGCTAATGCTAACGATTAGCTTCTGCTAGCTGAGACGTGCTCTGCTCTCTCCTGGATGCCAAATCAGAAACAGCCTTCCCTATCATAAGCCGAGATGGGTGAGTCCATGAACGCTAATTTTCAACGTGACGTCCAGTTGACATACCTTTCTAATCCGAGTGTTTCCCCTCATATTTTCTATCAAAGCTAATGCAGGAGATAGGAGTAAAGACTGTTTTCACATTTAAATCGCACGTTAAACTTCAAGTGACCTATATTTCACAAATAAGTAAAAAACATTTTACTTGGTCTTAAAGCACATACACGCATGCACACACACAACAAAAAAACAAAAACAAAATGGAAATGATAAAATTCAAAAATGGCTGTTATGAACCATGAAGGAGGAGACGACAACAACGGAGGCTGGATGAAGCGGAGATTTCAGGGGGAAAATGCTGAAATGAGTTTCAGTTATTTCCCACTTGCTGCTTCAAACTCCAGCTGCGGGACAGAGCGGTGGGAGTGAACGTGCTCAGATGGAGGGACTAAGAATGCTGATGAATGATGGAAGCCCACTGGAGGGGCGGACGGAGCACAAAGTTTCGAACAGCTCTTACAGAGTGGGCTCCATTTCTGCAGCTCATCTTGCGCTCTTCAGGTCGGGAGGAGTGGGAGGGTCGAGTGCCCGGGTGTGAGTGATGGGGGGGCACGGTAGGGAGGCGTTCTGATGAGTTGTAGTACTGAGGGAGGGGGGGGCGTGGGGGCACACAGTTCCCCTCTTGGAGTGGACTAAGTGGCAGCAACGGGGTGGTCTGTTGATGAATAATAAATCAGGTCTCAGTGTCAGGACCAACGCTGTCAACCCTCATATCTGAGGGTGCGTTCAGACCAAACACATTACAGAACGCCCTCTGTATAATAAAGGATGTTTACTTTTGCAAATCAGACAAAAGATGACTTGAACGGTGTTAAGCCTGTATTAGTTACTTTATAACGAAAAGTAAAAAATATATATTTAACAAAGCAAGTTGAAAATGTCACTACGTTCAAACATTGTACTGTTTATGAAGAACTGAGTTACTCCCGCGATCTGACCTCTGACACCAAAATAAGAGTCATTACGGACTAAAATCAATAAGATTAAAAAGCTACAGCTTAAAGCAGTGATTAGCTAGACTGTTGCATCCATGAAGTCAAACATGCCCAAAATGTCTATTAGGAGTAATGGTGCAGTCACCTGATGCATCAACATGAGTTCAGTACAGGACACATATGAAGCATGAGGGGTTTACCACAAGTTCTCAGTGTTATTAAAGCATGGGGAGCTTCCTGGACCTGGGCCCAACACATTTTATTCCCAAAGCCACTTAGTTCTGAAGTTAGCCTCATGACCTGTTGTTCCATCATGCAGCAAAAGACATTGTTCATCACCAAACTGTTCATAGATGGTTGAGGAGTTCCTCTGGGAGGATGTTTTGGGACCGTTCTTTAGTCACAGCTGTTCTGAGGCTAGACTGAGTGAGTTTACTCCCTTGGCTGATAAGCGGCCCCATACATCAATGGTTACAGGAGGCTTTAGTGGTGGCAGAAGACAGGACTTATGATGGGACCTTTTTCTTGTCAAGACAATCCTCTTTCCAGACGCTCCAAACAATCAGAGTCTGTCCACCTATCTGCTCCATCCAGAGCCTCATTTCATCCACAAAACCTTTGACAAATTGGTCTTCAGACATTTCCTTGTCCAAACAGTTGAATGTTGAGTGGTAGTTGTGTTCCAATCATCCACAGCTGAGCTCTGAAAAGTGTGAATCTTGACTCCATATGGACTTGGTTTCTGAGATAAGGAGGTTCTGGAGAACAATGGGTTCCTGGAAGCCTTGAGTTAAACAACTTCTGATTCCTTAGTGCTAGTTAAGTCCTTCTTTGGTTCTTTTTGTCTGAAGTAAAGAAAGTGCCTTTGTTCATGCTCATCTTGATGTAAGGGCCACACCCCTCCCCAGCACAAAAATACACCACCTGAGAATATCCAAGTCTAGTTAACAGTCTCTTTTGCTCGGAGTTGAAATAGCGAAAAAGAATGATGAGCTATTATTTTCACTAGCCAAATTATTCATGTTACCATGTCATAAAGTTTCAAACATTTAAATCACTAAGAAACTAACAGACACATTACCAGCAGACCGTAAAATCTTACTCTAGCTCAGAAAAACAAAAATGCCACTAAGCACTTGTAAATAAATAGCTCTTGTTGAGAGGATTGTTGAACTGACCAATGAAACTCAGACATACATGGTGTTAAATATATAACTGCACTGGAGCCAGAGGATGATGTACAGTGAAACGCAGCTTTACCTCATTCTTCTGCAGGCTGGAGAGAGGCTTGGAACCGGGAAAACCTGCAGAGCAGCAACAGAGAGACGAGAGAATTCAGTCAGATCCACTCGCAGCTTCTCAATCAAAACAAATCAACTTCAAGCTTCAACTGACAAGTAGCAATGCAATTTTCATAATAATAATAATAATAATAATAATAATAATACATTTTATTTAACAGCGCCTTTCAGGACACCCAAGGACACTTTACAACAATGGGGGCAAAAAATAAAACAAGATAAACAGTACAGAAATATGTTAAAACACTAGGATGCTAAAATTTAAAACGATGCATTAAAACTATGTGGTAAAAGCCTGTATGAAGAGGTGGGTTTTGAGTTTTAAGAAGTGCGAGAGAGGGAGTGGTGCGTAGATCAGGGGGAAGAGAATTCCAGAGGTGGGGAGCAGAGCGGCTGAATGCTCTACTCCCCATGGCGACAAGGTGAGCGGAGGAAGCCGAGAGTTGAGGTGCAGTAGATGAACGAAGAGCGTGGACAGGAGTGGTGATGTGAATGAGATCAGAAATGTAGGATGGAGCCAGGTTATGGAGAGCTTTGAATGCGATGAGCAGAATTTTGAAACTGATTCTCTGGTTAATGGGCAGCCAATGAAGTTGTTGCAGGATGGGGTGATGTGATAAGATGATGGGAGTCCTGGTGATGACACGTGCGGCAGCATTCTGGAGAAGCTGCAGTTTATGGAGGGATTTGCTTGGAAGACCAAAGAGAAGTGAGGTGCAATAATCAATCCTGGACGTGACGAGGCTGTGGACAAGGATGGCAGTAGTGGAGGGAGTAAGTGATGGACGGAGGCGGGAGATGTTACACAAGTGAAAATAAGCAGACTGGGTAATATTGTTGATGTGAGATTGAAAACAAAGTGTGCTGTCGAGGACGACACCCAGACTCTTAACATGAGGGGAGGGAGTAACTGGGCCTTGATGATGGACGAGGAAGCAGAACATCCCAGTTCCAGTCTTTTGGTTCCTGGCAACCTCAGGTCCAAAGCTCTCTCCTTCTGCCTTTCCTCTAAATCTGCCTGCTCTTCTGTCCTCTAGGACAGGATCCAACCTTAAGGTAGCATGTAAGAGAATTTGTCTGTATTGTCTTATTTATCAGTGAACTTCAGTATTGATCCATCTTCTTTGAAAAGTAGCATAGTCACTGCCCAGAGATACACAAGAGGATCTGCCTAGTTCCTCCTGAAAACTACTCAGATCCAGGGGCGTCCTTGTCAGTCTGCATGGTGTTCTTGAGAAGAGGGCCCCAGGTCACCTTAAGCTGTTGGTAAGAGGTTTTGTCTTAAGACTTTGCCATGTTACGTCTGCCTTTTGCCCCAGCTCAGCAACCATCACCCATCTGCCTACAAGCTCTCTTCGTGGGTCCTTCTCTCATCTTCAGCATGATCAACCATGATGTTTCCAGGGTCGAGCTTGTGTCCCAGCGCTCCTCCAGGCCCTCTCTCCCGTCCAGTCCATTGTTGTTGGTTCTATCTGCTCCCTGTGGTGGGTGTGCTCTGTCCAGTATCAAGAGGACTATGATCCTAAAGGACATTCTTGGTTGCCAGTACCTGACGTCTTAGATTCAAACCTCAGATCAACATGGAAGGTCTGCAGCCAGTCATGAAGGAATGGGGTGTCATGAGTAGGTGGTGATGTTTTCAGTCATCCCTTAAGGTGCCTCTGCTTATCTGCACCTGTACTCGTCTTACCTTACCTCCTATTTCTACACAAGGTCATGGATTTTCTCTTCCAACATCAGCCCACAACTTTCCTCCTACTTACCTGGCTTCCTACTCCTCCTGCTGCCTTCGTAGATCAGGACCATCACCAGATCCATGGAACTCAGTTTTTCTGAATAATGTTAATGATCTCCGTTTTCCATCATTAGAATACAAACCAGAATACGACCCCTAATCTCTGTCCCTCTGTAGAAAAGACAGCTGTTGAAGATCCTGGTCCACTCCATCAGGGTCCAATGGCAAAAGCAATCCAGACTCTATGAGTATATTTCTGTTGTATTGCTAGGGACCAAATGCAGAACAATCTCCTTAAAATGGAATATGTCCCAATAATGACTCCTTTGTCCCTAATGCCAGTATGTAAGATTTAATGTGGCAGAGAAGCTGCAGAAGTGAGATGCATAAAGTGGAGTGATGAGGTGAGTTTTTGTTTCTTGGAGACTCACTGTTGTCTGCGCTCTGCTGGGGTTTAGTTTTAGACAGAGCCTCCATCACGTCCTGGATCCTCCACAGCTCCTTCTGGATCTGGATGTGTCGCTGACTTGGAGGTTCTGTCTGAGAAACACACACACATTAATGATATTAGAGCTCTGTGTGTGTGTGTGTGTGTGTGTGTGTGTGTGTGTGCGTGCGTGTGTTTGTGTGTGTGTGTGTGTGTGTGTGTGTGTGTGTGTGTGTGTGCGTGCGTGCGTGTGTGTGTGTGTGTGTGTGTGTGTGTGTGTGTGTGTGTGAGAAAAAGAGAGCATCTGAATGTGTTTGTTACTTGTGGACTGCCCAGGGACTCCAGCTGCTCCAGCAAACTGGTCTTGGCCAGAGAGACCTCTGCCTCAAACTGGGCGTACTCTCTCCAGGACCGCTCCAGCTCCTGAAAACACACCAGCCACCAACAGGGTTCATGTGTGTATGTGTGAGTCTCTTTAATCAGCACTTTTGAGTGAAAACTTTAGCATTTTTGCAGTTTCTTTAAAGTCCCTACCACTCCAGGAAAGCTGAAGATCACGTTCTGATGAAGCCAACAGAACCACATCATCTGCAAAAAGCAGAGACCTGATCCTCAGGCCACCAAAACGGATCCCCTCCACACCTTGGCTGCGCCTAGAAATCCTGTCCATAAAGGTTATGAACAGAATCGGTGACAAAGGGCAGCCTTGGCGGAGTCCAACTCTCACTGGGAACGAGCCCGACTTACTGCCGGCAATGTGGACCAAGCTCTGACACCGGTCATACAGGGACCTAACAGCCCGTATCAGAGGGCCTGGTACCCCATTAGAGGTGTGAATCTTCACTTGTCTCCCGATTCGATTACAATTATTGGGTAAACGATTCAATTCGATTCAATTTCCCAATGCATGACGATTATTTCTTATTGATTTGTTTTCATCGATAGATAAATAAATAAAAGATGATTACGCTGCAGCCGCAGTCACTGACCCCTGCCACCTCCCTAAGACCGGATCTCCCGACACTCGGTCTGACTGAGCACTTCGAGTTGAAATAATAATTAAATTATGAAAATAATAATGCGTGTTTGGAGGAGCGTCCGCCAATCCTCTCTCTTGTGTGAACAGACAATGTCTCTCTCTCTCTCTCAGTTGCTGTGCGAGCGAGCGAGCGGGCTGCATGACAACCCGCTAAATTAACTTAATTCACGGCCCAAATCCAACAAAACCGGTCGGGCTGATTCGGTTCTGGTTCGGTCTCAGGTTACAACTCCAGCGCTCAGCCCTGCAGTACCACATTAAGGCGGAACGATACTTGGTAAATGTGGAGGACTCACTCTGACAGATCTGAATGCTGCGCTGGTGCTGCCATTAAAAAAACAAAACTACATTCCACTATAATCGATTATGGCGTACTCTTCTATGATGCAGAATCTTTTATGTCCGCATCCCGATGCATCGATTATTTGATTATTTTCCTCAGCTCTATACCCCATACTCCCGGAGTACCCCCCACAGGACCCCCCACAGGACCCCCCGAGGGACGCGGTCAAACGCCTTCTCCAAATCCACAAAACACATGTAGACTGGTTGGGCAAATTCCCACGCACCCTCCAGGATCCCCCTAAGGGTATAGAGTTGGTCCATGTTCCACGGCCAGGACGAAAACCACATTGCTCCTCCTGAATCTGAGGTTCAACAATCGGACGGACCCTCCTCTCCAGAACCCCTGAATAGACTTTACCAGGAAGGCTCAGGAGTGTGATCCACCTGTAGTTGGAACACACCCTGTGGTCCCCCTTTTTAAATAAGGGTCAGAGATCTGGAAATAATAAAACATTTGAAACTTTCTCTAACAATATGACTAGCACTAGAAACTAATGTTGAAAGACGGGAGCTTGAGAGAAACTGACTGCTGCAGAGAAAAGAGGCCCTGATATGATAAAAACAGATCAGAACCAGGGTCTTGGAGAAGCCCGGTAGCAATTAAACACCGGCAAGGCCAGGTCAGCTCCTCGAGGGGCCCTGAAGCAGGACCAACCAACATCTGCAGGTGACGATTCGTTTTTGGTCTAAGAAAGTTTAGAGAAAATAAAAGTAAAAAGTCTGTTCAATGCTGAGTTTTTAGAAGGTATAAATCGATGCTCGGGGCAGAAGGATCACCCAGGTGACCTCGCCGGTCCGTGGTTCAAAGCTTTCATTGAACCAGTATCTGACTCTTGCCCTGGGAATTAAGTTTTTGTTGCAATCATATTTTTAAAATGACACCAAGCAGGTTTCAACACTTTTACCAATTCCTTTAAAAGTGGGGTTAATGATTGTTTTGGTAGAAACTTTATCAACTTCACATGGGACAGCACTCTGCAGCCCTCTGCTGACCAGAAACAGCACTGACAGTTTTGTGAAGCAGGCAGGTGACCAAGCTCTTTACCTGCTTAAAGGCTGTTAGCTGTTTTCTGTGCCCGTAACTTAAATAAAGGCTAACAGTTAGCCTTTTCATTTGGCCAACCATAAATAAAAAAACACAATATGAAGAAAAATAAGAAGTTTGGCGCTTTGTTGGTATCATGGTGGAGCCTGGAAGTAAAGGTCAGAGAGTTATGTCTTTGGAGGCGAAGCAAATAGTTAAACAGTGTGGATCTTTTTAATTTGTGACTTATTTAGTAAGACTTGGCTCATGTTAGTGTTAGCTAGTTGTTAGCGCTAGCTACAGCAGGGCTGCTGCAGGGTTGTTTTTGGCAGTGGTAATTCCACTTTTGACCAGCAGGACAGAGAAGCTGGAAACTGTTTATAGTGTTGCTTGGAGCTTTCTTTTCGAGTGTGTGTGTGTGTGTGTGTGTGTGTGTGTGTGTGTGTGTGTGTGTGTGTGTGTGTGTATACCACAACATGAATTAGACACCTTAACAGTGCAGTGCAGGGGCAGATTTACTAGAGGGCCCCCCCCCCCCTGGTTGTAGAGCCTTGAGACCCCCCCCAGCAGCCACCCTACTATATGTTCTTCAACAACACCTTAAGGTCCCTTGAAATGAAGGCTGAAATCAGTCCTGTAAGGTATTTTTCTGATTTTGACTTAAATTATTTTTTGACAAATTATTCTTTGGACATTTTGTTGACTTCATTTACATATGGGTTAGGTTTAACCCTAGGGGGATTTTCTTGATCCACCACTGCTGCAATGGTGTGTAGTGTGTGTGTGTGTGTGTGTGTGTGTGTGTGCGAGTGCGCGAGTATGTGTGTACTCACAGCAGCGACCCTGGACAGCTCTCTACATGTACTATGCAGGCCGCTCTGCAGGACGTCTCTCTGCTGGACCAGGCTCTGTGTGGCTGCTGGGTTGGAGCTGCTCTGTTCACTCAGCTCCTGACTGGCTGACTGCAGCGCCGTCTCCAGAGTGTGCTGCCACATAAACACAGTCCCATTTATTGCTCCTTAAAATACGCAATCACACATTCACACCCTTGTATCTGTACCTTCTCCCTGTGTAGCTGCTGTAACTTCTCCTCCTGCATCTTCACTGCCTTGTTCTGCTCACACAGTTTGCTCAGCTTGGTCTAACACACACAAACACAAACTCACAAATCAACCACAAATGCCTCGAGGCTCGCTGAGCATCTGACAGACAGCAGGGCCTTGCTTACATCAATGTCCACTTCTTCTGTGTGTTGTTGCAAGGAGGCCTCTTTGAAGCCATCTGGATTGATCTGAAAGAGGAGATACATTCAGACTTGGACAACACATCCTAGGATGGAAAGTTAAGAAGCTAACACAGAATTCTGTGTTATTATTCTGCCTCCACATGATTTTAGTCAGACTTTAGTTCCAGTCATTCTCCCTTCCTGCTGCAGACTGCAGTGAGACACAATAATGTGACTGTACAGACACAGAGGGGATGAACGTGTCCACATGTCCTGTTTTTGTCTCCTGCTCAGTAGATGATGTGCTACCCAGTCACTACTGGACTGGGAATGACTGGATTTAAGTGATACTCATCAGTATGCATTGAAAAAGATTGTTTTGAACTTCAGTTTGGTACAGAGTCAATGAAAAGCAAAAGGAGGAGCAGATATCTCTCTAACAGCCAGGCCCTGCAGGATGGTGAATGCATCTTGCCACAGAGCAGCTAGTCAATATTCATAACCACAAACTGATAAAAATAGTGAAAATAAATTAAAATCTCAACGGCAATGATCAATTTTGCAAAGCCGGCCTTTCTAAATGAGTTTGTTCCACTTAAGAATGCAGACACAATAGTTGGTACACTCCTATTAGAGGGTCAAATACTGGTGAGCGGTCTTTAACGCAGGGCAACCAACCAATTTATCCACGTTTGTAGATTTTAAGATTTACCCTTTCCTAAAGGGTAGATCTGATCATCTCATACTGAAAAACACCCACCAGAGCAATGAAACACAGAAAAACGAAAGAACAGAAATGTGGTGGGAGCATTGATGTGTCCAGTGGTTCTCAAACCTGGTTCAAAAAAAGTAGGTACTCATCACTGGAGGGAGGGGGGGGGGGGGGGGGGGGTTCCTTCCTGACATGTCTGCCCTCATTTTTGTGAAGGTTTAAGATTACAATCCAGCAGAAGCTTCAATGTCTGGCTTTCACCAGTTCTCTAAATATTTCACACTAAATGAGTGTCACAAAGAGCGCAACACTGAGAATCTGATGCTTATTGCCCTGACGGTAACCTCTGTAAACACAGGTTGGGTTCCCCTTAAATGCAGCCTAATTCCTCATTTAAATGTAAGCTACCTGCACAAATTCTGAGAGGACTTGTCTGGCCGGAGGTGATGCAAATGTCCCTTTGGGAGGGCTCTGCAACGTAGATGGAGCAAAATGCTAAGCTGAACTGACAGATGCACCAGTTTTCTTTTTTTGTATTATTATTATTATTTATTTATTTATTTTTTTGCTGAATTTGGGCTTTAATGAGCAGTTAACACACTTTTAAAGAGGTGTATGGGCTTTTGAAGCTTTGCTGAGATTCAGTCCAGCCTATCTACTATTGCTCTGGTGATACTTCCTCTCATAAACCCTGTCCTGTCACTTCCACCCGAGCCCTGCAGTGGAAATGAGGTTTGTTTATTGTGCAACACAAAAGTATGTTTGAGTAGCAATACTCAGTCTAAATATTACTACATTCTCAGAGTCAATGCCCAATAAAAATACAGTCATGTAAGCACACCCTCACAGCTTGAGAATCACTGTCATGATCCATGCTACCTTCAGATGACCTCCAGCAGCATGAGAACAAGCAACAAATGATGTGCTGAAACACAGAGGTTCAAATACTCTTGGGGAAACGGTAACAAAAAAAAATGATAAGCTGGTAGGAATGGGACAGGTTGACTGCAAGCAAGAGGTAAAACAAAAGTTCATTGGTGGAGGGGAAGATATGGATACACGCGAATGGGCTTCCAGGACAAAGTTCTGGCTTGAATCTGCTTTTGCTTTGAGTCAATGTGAGAATCTAGAGCTGTGCTGAAAGAATGGTAAGATACTCCAGACAAACTCAAGTCTGCTATAATGTAGTATCGGCAGAACTAAATAGAAGAAGAAGAAGAAAATATCATTTCTATAGCGCCTCTCAAGATAAAAATCAAAAATACTTCTAAATCTTCTTGAGAGATTTTTCCATTGATCAAAACTCATGTTTTTACTTGACACTCCAATTGACTAGATGACAGCCATGAAGTACAAATGAATAGAGGCCTCAAATCCAAAAGAGCTTAAACTCCACAATGAGGCGGTGGCCCATAAACAACATGGCCGTCACGTTGACTCAAGCCAGAACCTGCTAAGAACCTTACTTGCTGGTAGAGTTGTGGCCTTGGCGCAGAGTTCTCGATCATAGAATGAATCTTGAAGATTAGAGGCTCGTTCTCCTTTGTCTAGCACCAAAGCATGCAGGGAAAGGATACACAACGGTGTAATAATACAGCTATAGACACAGAGATCAGAAGGCGCTCATCTAATGGAAGAAGTATGGACCAGATCAAACTTCTCTTCAAACAGAATCAAATCTATTCAGACCAAGTTCTCAAACAGCCTTTTGAAAACTGCTAAGTTTTAACCATTAAAGAAAAAAACATTGTTGACTGACTTTGCTCCAGCTGAATATTTTACTCTTAAAGTTGATTGATTTGTGTCTTGAAGTTATGAACATATTTGAAGTTAATTCACCAACTGATTCACTTCTCGTGGTTTTATGTTATTGTGTAAAAGAAGCCTGACTAATATTCTCATAAACCTGATTTTGCTTTGGTGTCATAGCACAGTTCAATTAAACTGGTTAAAGGCTGAATATGGAACACGAACATCAAAGCGACACCTAGTGTTTGGAGGTTGTAGTTGCAACAACAGCTTACTTATCCATGAGAAAATTAACTTTTTCCATGTGCGTTTTGATGCTGTGAAATTTTTGATTTGGGTTGTAGGATTCACCTAAACTCACTCTGGTTTTAGGCAAGACAGCTTTATTTATAGAGCACATTTCAAACACAGAGGCAATTCTGTAGTTTACTGGTAACCAGTGTAGGGATCTAAGAACAGGAGTGATGTGCTCCGTTCTCTTAGTTTTTGTTAAGACTCTAGCAGCAGCATTCTGAACAAACTGCAGTTTCTTCACAGCTTTTTTGGTAAGACCAGTTAGGAGACCATTGCAATAGTCCAGCTGACCAGAAATTAAAGCATGAATAAGTTTAAGTCTGGTCTGGACATGAGACCTCTGACTCTTGACATTTGATGAAGGTGATAAAATGCTGATTTAGTTATAGCCTTAATATGTCCAGAGAAGTTCAGGTCAGAGTCAATGACAACACATAGATTTCTAATATGGGTTTTTATCTTAATTCCCCTGGAGTCCATCTGAGCAATAACATCGATTCTATCCCTCTTGTTGCCAAAGACAATAACTTCAGTCTTGTCTTTGTTTAGTTGAAGGAAGTTTGACTGCATCCAGTCATCTACTTGCTCTAGGCACTGACAGAGTGAGACCAGTGGACGACAGTCACTAGGTGATAGGGCTAGGTAGATCTGTGTGTCATCGCATAGCTATGATAGGCAATGTTGTTATTAAGTATGACCTGACCCAGGGGGAGCATATAAAGATTAAAGAGTAGTGGTCCTAGAATTGAGCCTTGGGGGACCCCACGTGTCATAGTGATCCGCTTTGATTGGTAGTCCCTAATAGAGACAACATAGCCCCAGTCTTTGAGATAGGATTGGAACCAGCCAGGCACCATGCCTGATAGTCCCACCCAGTTTCTGAGTTTGTCCAGAAGGATGTTATGGTCCACCAAAGTATCAAAAGCTGCACTAATGTCAAGCATCATCAGTCTTTGTGCTGTGGTGCTGTCTAAAGCCTGACTGAAGACCATCCACAATGTTATTTGACTCTAAATAGTTGTTTATTTGGATCATTACCGCCTTTTCAACGATTTTTCCAATCAGAGGGAGATTAGAGATCAATCAGTAGTTGTTCAACACCGAGGGATCAACACCGTGGGATCCAATTTGCTCTTCTTAACTCATTCACTGCCACTGACGACTAAAGTCGTCATTGGCCTGTTTTTACTGTGTGGGCATCGGAATGAGCCCCCGCGCCGAGATAACAAACATCTCAGCTCTGAAGCCGATCTTCATCTGCATACGTCACACGTCACATGATCAGGAAGCAGAAAATCCATGTGTTAGGAGATCTTTTTGGGCCGCTGCTGTAAAAAAAGTGAGGTGCGAACCGGAAAAGCTTCTGCCGATCACAATTCAACAACAGATTATGAAAGAACGGATAACGCTCGAAATGCGCAGATTCTTCCTGATGTAAGAGGTGAGTCTTTGCTTTGTTTTGGTTGTTTTGGCGTCGACATCATCCTAGCGTGTAACGTTCTGACTCATAAAAAAACAGTAAAAACGGCGAGAACCGCTGGCAGCGAAGGGCTTTACCGATCAGGAAACAGCTGGCAGCAAATGAGTCAAGGAGTTTCACAGCAGCAGTTTTCAGTGATTTGGGAAAAATTCCTGACATTAAAGAGCAGTTAACAATTTCCAGTACCTCAGCTTTCAGGCAACTAAAAACATTTTTAAAGAAGTTTGTAGGCAGGCTGACTGTTTGGCAACCCGCAACGGTGCACTCTATTGGCTGGTAAATGCAAACATAAACCCAGTGTTGTCTCTGTCAAAATAAATAAGTGATTATTTTTTAATTAAAATTTAGCTTTTAAAGGAAATCCTGTACATTCACTCTGCACACCTCTAAACGACCCGTGGAGGAGTTTTATTACAGCTCTTAATTAAATTGTTCCATTCAACCTTTCAGTCTAGGACAACGGAAGAAACATCAGGCCTAAAAAAAACTACAAAAATGAGCATTTTAACAGACTTAAGAAAGTTAATTACAAGAAAAGAGTCTGAAAAAATATTCCTCAACAGCAAAATAAATCAACTGTTGGGGAAGTGAAAATGACTTTTCCCCCCTTATTTCTAAGCAAATTTTTTATTTTTGCTGAAACATTTAGTTTGAGGAAAAAAACCTAGAAATCTGTAAGGAGGCAAATATAGTCTCAAAGAGCAGTAGGTGAATGAAAAGGATGTTTGCGTTTGAATTACACCAAACCAGACTGCTTTTATCACTCAACAGGTGAGTAGACGGATTGATTTCTTAAGCTGCTGCTTTAATGAGACAATTTCTCACAAGCAGCTGCATTCTCACTACAATACAAACATCTCCATTTGGGACTTTGGATTTAGAGAATGGAATAAACAGACACAGATAAAATCAAAATGTCCCAAAACATTTTTTTACAAGTGTTTAGAAAGTTAAATGTAGTTTTGAATTGATTTTATGAGAAACAGGGATGAGCACAGATATTCTCACCTGGCTGTCCAGGTAAACAAGGTTTCTCTGGAGATGATGGGAGACAACATCAGTCTACAGAAGCCACACAAGTAGAAAGAGAAGAAGCAGGAAATTTAAAGCTTGTTACTGTGGACAAAAGAACTCAGGCAAAGGACGACAGAGGAGAAGAAAAGTTAAGGAAATGAAGAGAACCTCCTTTTCTTCAAAGTTAAAATAAGCAATCTTGAGACAGGGCAAAGAACTAGATTAGAGACGAGGATTTACCAGAGTGCATTCCTCATTACCAAAACGAGATCAAAATACTAAACAACCACTCAAATCACCTCTATCTGAAGTTACTAATAAAACCATGCTCAAATAAAATCATTTAGAACAAGCTAAGTTCTGTAAACCTAAATGTCCATATACGATTGCCCCTATCGACTGACACGTGGCCGGCCCCATACCATCACTACCTGAAAGAAAAGGCAAGCAGGAGGAGGAGCGTGGATGAGAATCAAAACAACATCATTAAACAGGAACAGTCCATTTCAACATAAAGCAGAGCTGTGGGACAGAGAAAAGGAAAAGTCTATCGATCTGGTTGAAAATGTTATCCTATTTATGTTGACCATCACATCTTACGTTGGACACTCCACAAAGTGGTCCACTAGATCTGTCTTCTGTCCATCTCTTTTACACTCCACATGAGGCTGGTGAGGGTCAAAAACTGATCATCACCACACCCTTTAGGAGGAGCTTCAGGTCACCTGTGAGCCAAGGTTTGCCACCGGGGAGGCAATAAACAGTGCTGCTGGTTGCTGTCTGCCGTGATGAAGTCAGTTGCTGTGTGGATGTCATTACTACGGAGTGCTCAGAGCCAATTCCAGCCAATGGGTTAAGGTTCACCTCTACGCACACTTGATCAGAAGCATCTAACTGGTGTAAATAGATGGTTAAAGGGACTTTACAGAGTTTTGAATTTTTATGCTCGCGATTGCCCCCTCAGGCCAAAAGCGTAACGGCAGCTTCAATAGTAGGCTCGTGCACGAGGCGCGCATGCTGTACGTGCACAATCCTTAACGAAAATAACAGCTGAGACAGTCCCTTGTATGTGTGTGTGTGTGTGTGTGTGTGTGTGTGTGTGTGTGTGTGGCCCAGAGGACAGAGGACAGGAGAATGCACAGCTAATTAATTAAATAATTTGGTTCTGTACCTTTCTCTTCAGCACAGCCGACAAAGGTCTATGATGGGTCAGTCTTCCTGCATGCTCAGATCATTCCCTTCCCTTGCTTGAAAAATTGTTCCAAAATTAAAGTTGAACCCACATCTTTTTTATCTGTGAATTCAATGCCGTTCGGCGAGTCTCAAATAAAAATGTGGGCATCTTACTGTAAAAAAATATACCATTAATGTAAAAAAGAAACTCTAAATAAACTATGTTCACATCCAGAATCGAACCCAAGACTTCTGCACGGGAGTCTGACCTCTGACTAGGTGAGCTAAAGCGCCAGTGCCATCCTTTGTATCTGTAACATTTATATACTTGATGACAGCTGAAACAACGTTCAAAGAACGGTTCGGAGCAAAAATGGTTATTTTGTTGCTAATTTGCAGGAAATATCTAGAGGAAAGTTCTACAGAAAGTAGCTAAGGGTCCTCAGAAATGTAGCTAGCTTTGTCACTAGGCATTAGGAACAGCGACAAAGTGGCACTACCTCGCTCTCTGCTGCTAAAGCTACTGATAGCAAATGCTACGGGCTATGCCTGAGCGTGAACGCGCATGAAGCAGCCTGCTCGACCCGAGCAGCTCTCTTTTTCTGTGATTTAACAGAAAAACAGGCAATCACAGTAAAAATGCCAGGGCTCATTCTACAGGACCAGGGCATTGCAGGAGAATGTGTTGAGAAGAAATTTATTATTTCTATACATGTTTTGGCTGTCAAACTGCCATAATACACCTTTAATTGTTGCTCTGTGTGGTCAAATCAACAAGATGAAGAAAGCTGAGGAGAGTCCAGTGATAATAGTTTATAGTGTGTTTTTGCAACTGCAGTGTGTGTGACATCACATGCTGCTGCCATATCAGCTGACGGTGGTGTAAACTGTACACCATTTCTAACTGGAACATGAGTATGACTCTAGCCATTAAAGGGTCATCTGAGGAGTGCGCCTGAGTGCCTTGTGCTTGAAAACATTCCATCACACTGCGTGTTGCATCTCCAAAGACTTACAGAAAGACCGAAATAAAGAGGTGAAAATGTACAGAATCAAAAGCAACTGCCGTGGAAAAAGAACGACCAAAAATAATTCTAAAAGGCCAAAATGTTTCTGTCACTGCACCCCAGGGCAGCTGTGGCTACGTTGTGGCTCATCTCCATCGGTGTGTGAATGTTGTAAAGTGCCTCGGGGGGTCAAAGAACTCTAGAAGGTGCTATATAAGTACCAGGCCATGTATCGTCGATCACAATAAAAATGAGAAAACATTTAAAAATACCAACCACTCTGCACCATCCTGTTGATAACAAAAAACAAGGCATGGCAAAAGCAGCACCAAAGTTATCAAGAGAAAAATGAAGGAGCTGAAAAAGACGGGGCATGGTGATTAGAAGCAACAGGTGTGCTGAGTCAGGATGGGAAATAAGAGATAAACAAGGAGTTGAAAATAAGAACTACAGGTGGCCGAAGAATAATAAAAGACTAAAAACTACACTAAACCATAATGAATATCTAGCAGCGTTAAGAATTCCCCCCAAAAGCAAGCAACATGAAAACAAAGACCAACAAACCTTCACTATACCACTGCTGTTACCCTCACAGGAAAAACATTTAAATGAGCAGCAACACAGAGAAAAGGGAGGCTTCAGTCACTACCATTCACCGTCTCTACAGGTTAGCATAGGTGTTCTGGTGATCTGATATGCTGACCGAAACAAAGCCAGACCTCAGACAACAACAGCTACTACAGTTTAACAGAGAAGGAATTACACGTTCTGCCTAACTGCCAGAATTCCGTTTATGAATCGGACCTCATGTGTGGATCATGTGTTCGGCCTTGGTGAGGAACCTGGAGAAAACCCACATATGTCTGGGGAGGACATGCCAACCACACACAGAAAGAACATGCTGGAATTGGCACCGGTGACCTTCAACAGCTTCAAAAACTGGTTCACCATGTGGCCTTGTATTGCAGTTATGGTTAAATACCCATTTATTAAAACAGGAACTTGGTCTTGTTGATACAAAATATGTGTTGGGAGACATTTCCATGAAAACAATTAACCAATCAAAATTCTGGACCATTGATTACAGAAATGACACAATCCAGGATAGCTCATGTGTGTAAATACAAAAATAGGTTAAATTACCTTTTTCACACACCGGATATAATTTACTCTGAGGAAAAGTCCACACCTGGAATCCCTTGTGGAAAACAAAAACCCATACAGAACAAGTGATTTCTACTGTTGTCTGGGTGAACGCTCACCTTGGCATTGGGCCCCTCCATTCCCAGGGCCATTAGCTGAGCTACCGTGTGTTCCCGCAGGCTGTTGAGCTCTGCCTGCTGCCGACGGAGCTTAATCAGCAGCAGCGTCAGCTCCTCAGACTGCAAACAGCAAGAGAGGCAAAGATGTGACCACTGTGAAGACTTTTGTCTGCTTACATTTTCAACAGAATTTCCACCAAACAAAGGAAACTAATGTTTAGTATTGTACGTGGTTGTTTCAGTGGGTGTGAGAGTAAAGTGGGAGAGGAGGTTGAAGCTTTTCACTCACCGTCTTGCCTTGCAGCGACTGTGGGGTGATGGTCGGAGGAGGGACGTAGGCCGCTATAGATCGTCGGTCAGATGGGTATCCATACTGTAAGCAAAGGACATTTTCTGTTAGAATCCAGGCCCTGTGGTAGAAACATCTTGGGTAGAGATATATTATGGTGTCCACACATATTCTTTGGTATCAGTCGATGCCCGACGATTGATTTTTCTTCACATGGCACCTAAAAATGAAGACTTACCTTGACAGGATGTGTTCGGTGTCTACGGTCCAGCGTCAGGTCACCTCTGAGGATGGGTGAGGTCACCTCAGAGTGTGAGTTGCTAGAGTTGTGAGTGGCCTGCTGGCTGGGAGGTGAGAAAGTGCTGTAGAGCGCAAGGGAACCATGAGATGGTGAAGTGGTGATGGAGGGCGCCACAGTATGTTCAGAGATGTTTCCCATGGTCTTCATGTTGGGCAGGGTTCCATAGTGACCTACAGCTACAGCAAGAACACAAAAATATGGTCAGGATTAGTAGAGACCCAAAACCAGAGGTATGGTCTCTACCTGACAACTGTTCTTAGCAGGTTTTTGTGCTGTGATTTTTAACAGTTAATTCTTTTTCTAACTTTTTACTTTTAAAATATCCTATATTTCATGAATAATGACATTTTATTTTGAGTTCAACATATTATTCAATACTAAAGCAATTAAATCTCTGATATTCTAGAATTTTGGTAAAGTATCACAAAATGTTTCACATAAGAGGATAGAAATCCATTTTTGTAACATAAAGCATTTCACTTTGAACTCAAAATTCACACATTTTATAGATTTCACATATTATAAATGATTATTTCTGGATTATTATCATGTCCTGTTTGACTTGCTGAGGGTGATGTTCAGGAGTTTCTTCTATTTTTTTGCTTTGTTGATGATTTGATGTTTTTCCAGGAAATCCTGCAGACTACTTTTATGCAGCAACATGGGGTTAACGAGGGTCTCTTGACTATTTTTACATAAGAGCATCACATTCTGGTGATCCAACTTAAAAATCGTTAATAACCTCACGTCTCCCTTTTGCTGACGTGTTGTCATGTAGCGGTTACCTGGAGGTGAGGATAACTAGAGCTAACTTCTCTGTGCTCTACGAGTATTTTCTCACAGCTCTGGTTCAACAGGCTCTGAGAAAACTTCCTTTACTATTATTGATGAAATACGGTGATCGTACAGCACTGCCAGGGTACCAATTTCATTTATATCCCATTTGGTTTAAAATAAAATAATGATGTTATTTGCAGGACCATAAAATTCAAACCCCAGCCCATTCTCACTGACATAAATTAATAAATGGAATCGGAAACCATCTCAGACCTTTTTCTCATCGACAAAAATAGCTTCTTCCATTTGGATTGGAGAGAGGAGGAATTACAAAATGTTTGAAATCCAGAAAAGAATCTTTAGTACGAAGGTATAACAGCTCATTTATCAGTGTTAGAAAATGCTGTTACCTTCCACGTTCACTAGTGTGACATGGAGAACTGTACCTGTTGGCTGGGCCAGACTCTGCCTAGAAAAGGCCTGCCTCTGCTGCCACTCATACAGCTGCCACATGGTGTCGTCCCTCATAGACCTCCTCTTCTCTGCTGTAGAGACTGTGGAGGTGGAGGCAGGACGGAGGCCCTGGTCGTACACGGGACTGGTCACACTGCAAACGCTATCTGGTCTCATCAGGGTGTTGCGGGGCAGCGTGCGATAACCCTCGGGGTAACGGGGCAACACCTGTGCCCGGTGGCTGGGCATGTTCCTAGGTAAAGTCTGGTATGATGTAATGCTGAAAAACACAAGAGAATAAAAAAACCTGATGAGCAGTTTGATGATCACTAATGGTGGTTCTTCCTTACATTACTGAGCACTCAGTGGTTTAGGTTGGAGCTGCTTCATTACAGAAAAATAAAACTGGTTACAGTAATTTTACACAGTTACTGACAGAGTTGGAAACGCTCTGCAATCATTCCTCTTTAAACAAAAGCACTAGGAAAGGCACTCTCCACTGACTCTCTTCTGCAATGTTGATGTTTTATCTCCACAAATAACACGAGCCTGAAGGGTGTTCTGCTGTGTGGTGGAGTTATAAATGCTAACAGTTAGCTTCTATTAGCTGAGACATGCTCTACTCTCTCCTGGATGCTAAACCAACAACACCCTTTCCCGCCATGAGCCAAGATGGGTGAGTCCATGAACGCTAAGTGACAGTGTGATGTAGATCCGTCAGGATTTTGAAATCCTACAGTCTAATGCAGGAGATGGGGTAGGAGTTCATCCTGCCTGAAAAACTCAGAGTGATAGACTATAATCCGTAATAATCATTGAAAATGTTTTTTCAGTGTTCCACACCTTTAATATAAAAAAAAACACATTCAAGTCCTCAGCGATCCTTACCTCCTTGTATCTTCTTCCAGTCCTCTGGTCCTGGGAGTCCGGACCCATGGCTCAAGCTGCTGTGAGGTGTTTGTCCTGGACACACCACTGTCTGGTTCCTGGACAGGAGCTGGGGACTTGATCCTAGCGAGACTGTCCTCCACTTTAGCCAGGCAGGAGTCCCCAAGTTGCTCTGCTGGCCCAAGGTCTGAACCATTAAGTGCTGCAGGTTTCTGGGCATTGGTACTTGCCTGGTTGTGGAAGGATCCAGACATTGCAGCAGTAACAGCAGCAGGGAGCGCTGGTTGGAGCTCGATGCTGTTGACTAACCTGTCTACACTCCGGTCTCTCTGGAAGCCGTATTTATCCGCGTCTGTTAGAGCCGCGTATCGATCTCCTGCACGGAGTGTGTTGTACTTCCTCACTTCCCTTAGAGCTCCACATTTACCCACAACATGTATGGTGCCATATTTGTTGTCCATCTCCCTCACAGCACCGTACCTTTCAGTTTCCTTTAATGAAAGTTGTCTCCTCACCTCCTTCTGGGGAAAGTGTTTTTGTCCATCCTTCTGCTGCGCGAGTCGATCACTGACCCTCTGCAGAGCGTACTTCTCTCTGTCCTTAGGAGGAGCGTGTTTCTCCTCCCTCAGCACCTCTGTGTTCTTAGAGCTCACCTTCTGAAAACATTTCTCCAGATCTCTGTGGATGGAGAATGACTCTTCATCTTTCTGTAAAGCGTACTTCTCCCCTTCCTTTCGAAGGACGTACTTTTCCCTGTCTTTGTGGAAGAGTAACCTTTCTCCTTCCTGCTGAAGCATGTAGCTAACGCCGTCCTTCTTCAGGGATAACTTCTCCCCATCTCGCTGGAGCGTGTAACACTCATGCTCCCTCTGGCACTTGTGTTGTTTCTCAAATTCTTTGGACCGTTTGGCGTCAGCCCACGTGAGGGACGGCTGTCTCACGGGTTCTCGGTTGCGTTCGTTGTTCTGGATCTCGGGCCGTGTTAGAACTTTGTGATTCAGCAAGTTATTCTCCTGAGGCGTGGGCTGGTCAGCTTTTAACTTGTCCAGCCTGTGTCAAAAAGGCAGAGTCAGACTCTACAACAAGACCATCTTTATGCCACTTGAAGAAATGACTTTAGATTTCCCGACAGGAAGCCTGCTTTGGTCCTTATGGTGTGCACCAACCTTCTGATAGGTTCAGTGTGGACCAGCGTGGCATCCGTCATGACTTTCATCCAGGACTCCATCTCTTTAGCTGTGTCAGTGCAGAAATAATACGTCCGCATGTTGGGGTGAGTGGCCTGGGAGAGAGAGAGGACAGAAGGTCATGCGTCTTTTCGTTACAGAAAGGGGTCTGTAAGGTGTTTGTTCCACGCCAGGATCAGAGGCGGTTTTACCATTAGGCATAGGTAGGCGGCCGCCTGGGGCCCCCATGTGTTGGGGGGCCCCCTAGCCCTGACCGTCGGCACCCCTCTGTCAATGCCACAATATTCTTATTACCAACCTGTGGCCGCAGACGGGATTGGACATGCGCACTTCTCATTACCATAATTCCTGAACCATTCAAGATATCATTAAAATTACAAAAGTGCTGGAAAGATTAAAAATGGGGCTTTTCGTGCATATACAATACATTACGGTAGCCACCGGGATTCCCTGTCTTGAGCGCAACGAATCACAACACAGATTCAGAGACATGCTGAGTTTGTCATCCAAAATGCTCCGTTTTATAACTTTTGAATGGCTGATCAGATTCAAATAAAGCCAATGGTTCCTAAGAGTACATAAAAGCAGCTTTCCAACAATCTATAGCATGAAGCAATCAGAGTTAGGGAAAATATCACTAAGAGGGGAAATCCTGCTGTACAGCCTGATTGAAACGGAGCGCAGCGCCCCGTGAAAGCGGATAACGGAACGGGGAAGCTAATTAGCATAAAAAGCCAGCATGAAATTATGGAAATCAACACGATCTATTAGGTGTCCCAGAAGTCTTATATCTGAAGACAGTGACCACGAAGAAGGACAGATCTCCGGTGAACCAGGGTATGAATGATTGTTCAGTCTTTATTTTTTTATTTAAACAACCCTCAACTATTTGCTAATTGTAAGATTCAGCTTCATTCCAGCATTATTTATCTTTTTACAATAAGTAATTATTTTTGCTAAAACAAAAGTTTTTGGTATAGCAGCACGGTGTGCAAGAGAAGCACCCCATGGCGGTGTGATGTGTGCAGGTCTCTGCCTGCAGCTGGAGAAGCTGCTTCAAGGTCTACCACATCAAATAAAAACGTCTGAAAGTTTACAAAAATAAATGGTCTTAAAAACTGCTAAAAGTGATACCAAGGTTCACACTTTTTTAAGATTAGATGCATTACAGTTCAAAGTTTAAATTGTTTGCCCAGCAATTTTGAAATTCCTGTTCAGTAATAATCCATTTTTTGCTTTTTTCACTTTTAAGCTGATTTTTGAAGGCTTTAATAGAAATAAATTCTAAATACAAAACATACACTGAAAGCTGAGGTTTTTCTGAAAAAAAGAAGAGTTACACACACTTTGCACTATTTATTACAAATTTACAGCCATAAGATTAAAAAATACCAGGCGGCCCTGTTATAATTGCACAAACAGGAAGTGATTGGTAGTCATTCCACTCCAATCCAGTTGGTGGCGGTAATGCACCAAATGGTTGTTTGCCAAGTGCCATAAGACCTCAAATAAGAATAAGAAGAGAGGCAGGGGCGTTCGTAACAAACGCAAAGCGATAGTCAAAACATTAAGTATGAAATGGAGTTATCCTAGTGGCTCCAATAAGAGAAAGAAGCAGCTTGCTTCATAAAAGCTTTTATTTTCACATCTGAAAGTGACGTCGTTTTTCTATGTAAACATCAAAAGGAAGCAGAAAGGAAAGACAATGGAAAATGTTTCAAGGGAGGAAAACATAGACCAAAATGGAAAATAGAAAAAAAAAATGACTAAGGCTAAAGCACAGGAGCACTGACAGGAAGAAAGCAGAGCAAATATTGAAAGCACTCAAAGGGAGGGAAAGACAGGAAAAAAGAGGAGGACTAATAAAAAGAGAAAATAACTCGTGTCAGAAGAGGGGAGAGTTTCGCAAATCCAGTTAAAGATAAGATTGTTGAAAATTTAGTGTAAGGGGCCCCATGTCTGTGTTCGCCTTGGGCCCCCAAATTGCTAAATCCACCCCTGGCCAGGATTACCAGACACTCCTTTCACATCTTAAAACCTCTGAAGCATTTAATCTACAAACATCGTTCCAGAAGAAATTAATTTAGGAAAAATTAACAGAATAGAAAAAAACATGTTTGTTTGATTTGAAATGAAGCCAAGAGGGAAGTTTTCTCCCTCCAGCGGCCCTAGCTTTGTTATGGGACCGGTGTTAGGCAGCTCAGTTGTGGCTCCTCCAGAGTGACTCTACTTATTAAGATGAATACAGACCAATAGAGCTCTCTTCAGCTCACACACCAGAACAATGTCTACCAGGCTGAGCGGAGAAATGAGTAAAACAATATTTGAAAAGTTAGATGGTCAAACACCATCAACTCCATCCGTCAGATTACTAAAAAGACCGTCCTGTGGAGGAATCTAGTTAGTAAAGAGTAGGTTGGTTTTGGTATAACGCAGTTTTCATTTCAATAGCAAAAATGTTCACCAATTTCTTGTCATAAATATATTTTTGTGGACAAAATAGTGGAAAAAAACAAGGCTGCATTGCCGGAGGGAGAATGGAGACCTATCCTTCTGGAAAGATGTACCTTCAGTCATCACCAAAATTATTATTATTATTGTTATTATTATTATGTAACATCCAGAAAGGGTCAATTTTGACCTATTTTTTGACCACATAGTGACCGGTCACCTACAGACATAATTCCACTATCTAGGTGGAGTTGCTACTCTATCTTCTAAAGTCCATGAGGACAAGATTGTCAAACTTATCTCAAACTGTACCTTTCAGGTACCTGTTCAAGCTGGCTTTTGTATGACCTTCTTCACCACTCTCTCTTTATTCTGCTCTCCCCACCTATTCCACCTTCCTCAGGATCCACTGATTTCCCTCTTACCTATTCACTCTCTCTCTTTCTTTCTTAACATTTTTTAATCTGTTTTTTGCTCATTTAAAATATATTTTTAACCATTTTCTAAATTCTTTTTTATATTTGTACATTTTTTGTTTTTGTGAAGCGCCTTGTGATTTTTATCTTGAGAGGTGCTACAGAAACTATATTTTCTTCTTCTTCAAACTGCTGGATTCCACAGTCTGAATGAAAAGTGAACTTTTACAACTCATAAGTTAAATAATCATAAATAATCATATGGTTGAATGAACCAAATGTTATATGAATAATAATAATAATGTTTGAATAATCTGTGCCTAATTCAGTGAAGTTGAAATGAATATTATTATTACAATGATCAATTATAAGTTATGATCAGTACTGTTTGATTTAACGAGTTAATCGTTATCTCCGCTCATACACAATGTTCATTAGATACAATTTCAGGTTAAGGTCATCTCACAAAGTTGAAAGATTCTTTATCCACAGAACAAGAACAGCTTGTATCTGGAAGGCGTGGTTTTCTGAGGGGTGTTTGATAACGCCGACAGATATGTCAAATTCTGATTCGCAGAAACGATAAACACTAGATTATTAAAACTAGAGTGACTTCCCGAGTTATTCAGTTTCCATCTGACACTTCGAAGTGGCCAATTGGAACCAGCCTCTTTTGAAACAAACTCATTTGACCTTAAGTCAAAACCTTGCCACGACGCTGCAAGTGATTACAGACACAACGGCTCTGTTCAGAGCTACTGCAACTCTCAGACATCCATCTTGGACACCTAATCTGCAGACCTTGGGTTGCATCTCATGGCCGGGGAAGCTGAACTCAGAGGAAGCTACTAATCTCTGAGAATCGTGGTCTTGACGTCCGGTGACCTCACCACTCTGACAGCAAACCTCCGGACTGCCAGGAGCAACTCACACAAGGGTATCGTAGACCTGCATACTGGTGTCTGATGCTGTTTTATTAATAATCAACTCTCTAGTTTATAGCAGACCGCAAATTCTTTTACACCCAGAACTCACAGTTTTTTCTGGATACAAAGGTTCAGATAAACATCACCATTCCATCACATGTCATTATTCATAGCTTGTCATGTATTATAATTAGTCTAGAAAATAAAGTTTATTTTTAATTATATACTTGACTGTCTGAATTAATACAAAGTGTGTTTTTGATCCCTGAATGAGCAAAGAATCCTAAATTCTTCTGGTCAAACATTCAAAGATCAATCAGCTTGATGTTCTATATTTATATAGAATCATCACATCTTATTGATCATAATTAAACCCTCCAATTCACTACAACTATTATTATTATTATTATTATTATTATTATTATTAACAATCTTAGAAAGGCACACTTGGCTGAGTGATTAGCAACATTAAACTATTTTTTGGTGAAACCAAGTAGAATTTACATGTTAAATGAAGATGAGGGAACCTTTAAGGCATGTGTTTACCTTGAAAGCGTATTTCTTGCTGACGTGATCGTCGACTGACAGCATGGAGATGTGGAAGCTGGGCAGCAGGATGCTTCCCAGGATGTTGTCTTCCTTCTCATCTGCGTAAAAGATGGAGAAGACTCAGAACTGTGATACTACAGAAGTCACTTCACCTACTTTAATCTTTCTAAAGTGAGTCAGACCTTATTTATTCTACTACAAATTCTACTTTAAAGCAACAATAAAGAGTTTTAACACATCTAGGTATTGCTTTTAAACTGCTTTCAGTGGATTTTTTTTGCAATAAGTCTCTAAAAACTGAATTTAAGTAGAATATATTTCTGAGTGTGTCTGTGTGTGTGTGTGTGTGTGTGTGTGTGTGTGTGTGTGAGTGCTCACCACGATAGTAGAAGAGGCACATATCAGACAGAACAAACCACCTCTTCTTCCACAGCTTCATGCCTGCGCTGTCCTGCAGGGGTCAAAGGTCACGGGTAGAGGGATTTATTTTCATCAGATTTTTTATTAAATTCATCTCATCTAGCCTTCTCCTTACAAGTGACCACCCAAAGCACTAATAAACACGGAGGTGGATGAAGCGGTCTCATCCGTGTCTTCAATTAAGTCAAAGCCTTCATGATCTGATTCTTAACAGGGCAGAGCTGGATAAGCCGGCTTACTTACTACACACACACACTTGTCTTTATATCATAATGAGGATTCTCTCTCTCTCTCTCTCTCTCTCTCTCTGGATAAGCCGGCTTACTTACTACACACACACACTTGTCTTTATATCATAATGAGGATTTTCTCTCTCTCTCTCTCTCTCTCTCTCTCTCTCTCTCTCTCTCTCTCTCTCTCTCTCTCTCTCTCTCTCTCTCTCTCTCTCTCTCTCTCTCTCTCTCTCTCTCTCTCTCTCTCTCTCTCTCTCTCTCTCTCTCTCTCTCTCTCTCTCTCTCTCTCTCTCTCTCTCTCTCTCTCTCTCTCTCTCTCTCTCTCTCTCTCTCTCTCTCTCTCTCTCTCTCTCTCTCTCTCTCTCTCTCTCTCTCTCTCTCTCTCTCTCTCTCTCTCTCTCTCTCTCTCTCTCTCTCTCTCTCTCTCTCTCTCTCTCTGATGTTTAATGCAGCAAGAGGAGAAGTCACACTGGTAGAATAGAGAATACATTTTACAAAGTTTGCTCCACCTTTTGACATTTTTCAGAAACCTACCTATGTTTTCTCACTCTTGAGTACAATTTCACACTTATGGAACCTTATAGGTGAACTCCAAAGTACAAGAAACAATGAAACTATAAAAAAAACCTGGGACACATCAACAGATTTAGACCTTAAAGATGTACCTGTTTATAAAGCCAGTTGCTCTTGACCACAGGAGCATTGATGTTTCTTTTGATGGAGTTGGACCTCTTGCCAAAGTTGTGGAGTTTTTTAGAAGACCTAGAGGGCTAGAAGATAAAAACATTCACACGTTAATGATTTTTTTAAAAACTTCATTAGCTCAAAAGACAAAATAGACAAGAGTCATAAAAACATTTAACTGAAAACACAAAATACTGAGAATAAAACTCAGACTCAGTCTTTAGAAACTGCTTTCACATCCAGAATGAACACAACATATAAAAGCACATTTCAGCACAGAAAATGTGAAACAGCTAATATTGTTCTAAAAGGAAAACAAGCCAACAGAGATCATCACCCAATTGGGCACCGGCACCAGAGGTGAGGCCGAGTAAACCACCCCCCATTCACGTGCCAATGACTGTGCTTACCCCCAAGGCCCAAAGTGTGCACTTGTGTGAGTGTTATAGGTAGGAGTGTTAAAACTGAAAGAAAAAGAAAAAATACCTGGGTTGCAGGCTGTCGCGGGCAGAGGCATAATTTGTAATTAGGCAAGGCGGTGGCTATGATTTAGTGTCAAAATAATATCATAATAATAATGTCATAATAATTTTAAGGTTCTTTTAATGGTTTTTAAGCGTCTTAATGGTTTCGGGCCTTCTTATCTTTCAGAATTGCTTTTACTATATAAACCCTCGCGGTCTCTGCGCTCCTCTGGCAGCCGTCTCCTAGTTATCCCTAAAGTTAAGACACACACCCACGACGAGGCGTCCTTCAAGTATTACGGCCCTCGCCTTTGGAACGGGCTGCCGGAGGACCTCAGGGCCGAAGGGAACGTCCAGGCTTTTAAGAATAGGCTCAAGACCCACCTTTTTAGTTTAGCTTTTAACTGATTACTATTTATCTAGTCTGTTTAACTGTATCACTGTTTAACTGTATCACTTGTCGTATTTGTTCATTTATATATATATATATATATATATATATATATACCTATTTATCTTTTTTAATGAATTTTATTATTTTATTTACATCTTAGTGTTTTTATATGATTATGTTTTCTTTTACTATCTTTATAATCACTTTTTATCTGTTACTTTCTATCCATACTAGCTTTTGCCATTTTACATGTTATATATTTTAATCCTCCAGTGTTTCCTCTACGGAGCCCTCTGCCTTGGGGCCGGTGGTCGGCGGCAGCGGCCGGGGCGCTCCTCGGGTAGTGCCCGGGCAGTGGTGGGGGTCTCCGCCCTCCCTCCCTGGGCGTCATGGGTCGGTATCTTGGCTGCTGCCGTGGATCTGTTGCTATCGAGGCAGATGGCTCCGCTGATGATGTCGTCCATTACCTGACCCATCTGAACTCAGCCTATTGTTTACTCTGTTGTTCACGTGTGCGAGTGTGTGTGTGTGTGTGTGCACGTGTGTGTGTGGGTGTGCGTTTACCTTGGAAATTGGTTGTGGGAGGGGAAATGTAATTGTCAATTGTTTTACACTTGGGGAGGGGGGCTGGGATGGGAATATGGGATCTATGGGGCCATTTTAATCTGTGAAGCACTTTGAGTTGCATTTTTTTGTATGAAATGTGCTATATAAATAAAGTTGATTTGATTTGAAAATAGGTGGTTATTCTGCACTTTTAACCTAGCTAAATTGGCTGCCTTGTATAGAAGGCTAATTAGCTTAACAATAGCAATAGGGGTTCGCTGATTCACCATTTAATCATGCATGGCTATGTGAAACATACGTGCCTATTAAAATCAATTTGTAAGCGTTTATAAACTATAATAAAAAACAGCCGGGAAGTGTTGAACAAACAAAAAGTACATGTGCCAGTGCCTCCTGGACACTTGCACATGTGCGGGATGGACCAGCGGAGACAAAACGAAACAACAGCAATGGTGGAAGCTTGAGATTAACTAGTTGGGAAGATAAAAGGAAAGTTGTGTGAAACTAATCCAAACTGTATTTTAGTGCATATTTGTGTAGTGTATTTAAGTGTGTTTAGTTTATAATAATGCGCTACATGAGCAACACATTTCTTCCCAGGTTAGATGAAGAGAAGAAGCAGATGTTGTTCCTCTAACCAGCAAACAATTGAGTAAAGATTAATAAACCTACCCAGGACCCACAGCAGTGGCATCACAGAGCCCCACAGACCCCGAGGGTGCCCACCTAACCCACCCCAGCAGAATATCTACTCCCACCACTGCATTTAGTCAATTTCCAGACTACATTAGACATCAGCCATTCAGGAAGAGTTAGAACAACACCCTCCTGCAGATCCCCATCCCTCGTTTATGTAAAGTAGAAGTACTCCTGGCAGTTGGGAAGGTACCGAGGTCCACCAGTGCACCCAAGGCCCCCAGGCCAGGGCCGGGCACATGCCTCCGCTCATACCAACACCCTACAAGCCAAGACCCAAGCTCCCTTGGCCCAGCCCAGACCCAGCTGACCAGTGTCAGACCCTTCAAAGAACACACCCCTAGGAAACCTTCAGGTGCTCCAAACTCAGGCAGGCTGTATGTTTTTAAAAAGACTGACTCTTGTTGATGAGGTGAAGGTGGTGGAGGTGCTGGTGGTTGTGGTGGGGCTGGCAGGGAAGATGCTGTAATCCGAACCGCTGGTGTAATTGGATGCTTCACTCATGGTGCTGATGGGACATTCCTTCTTATCGGAGCCACTGTCCTGCTCGGATGAAGCCTTTGGGGCTGACCTGACACACAGAGACAAACGGAGACACAGAGGAACAGAAAAGTAGGGAGGGACACAGAGAGACAGAGACAAGAACAACACAGACAGTTATCATTTCAGATTCTATAAAAATAAACATTTGTTTTTAGGGTTGTTATGTGATTTGCCAAAAGGCTCCAGTTGGTCTCGTCTGTCTAAAGGACATTCTGCCATGGACATCGTGGCTCATCAACATACATGTTTATGAATTTCAGTCTGGCTTTTGGGTTTTCCTCCAGGGTCGTCGTCATCTTCTTCACCCAACCTGAATAGTTTCTGATGGTTTATTTGCTGTTTTTCTACCATCTATCCATCTGGGCAACCTGGGGTAGTTCCTACTAGGTCCACGTCTTGGAGATTACCTGCAGTGCTCTGGACATTCAACTTTTTCATAATATTAACCTATTCTAGAGACCATCTCAAGAACATGAAGCTGCTTTTGAGGTGGGGGGTTTTCTGAGCTCCTGGGATGGTTCTGGCCTTTGGTTTCTCTGGCCCAGGTTCAGTGTAGACCACAGCATATCATCTAATTACCCAGCAGCAGGTTGGAAGGCTGATGAGAAGTGTGAAGGCTTCTGTGATTCTAATTAAGGTTAAAAAGCTTAGATTCAAACTGGACTAGAATTCTTTACAGGGACCAACAGATCTGTCTAAACTGGTTTAGCAGGTCTTTGTGAAGGCTGCTTCTTCTGACTCAATCACATTTCAGGAAAAGTGAAGAGTATTTTTTAATGGGCTGCAGAATGACAAACTAGTTCACCCATATCCGTTTATTTCAGATACTTACTGTTCATTTACAACAAAGATGCAGTTGTCTTGGGAGGGGATACCCGACACTGGGTGCTTACAGGTTACCTTTCGCTCATTGTGGCTGCATGAAGACAAAGAGAGAAACAAAAACACGAGAGGTTAAGGTTAAACGTTAAGTGAAACAATCATAACTGAAAATGACGCAGTCACCATCACAAACATGTTCTCACACCTGGAGCTGAACTTCTGTCCTTCTAAAATAAACTTAAGACATCAACTATTCTAGTTTTAAATCACTGTGCACTTACATGCACATCTGTGTCCATCTAGGTCGATCTACGGCAATAAACCCTTTATCCTTGGTTACATGCAAGTTAAACAGCCTCCAAAGAAGTTTGTTCCACTCTGGTACTCTAGGTGGCAACATGCGCCAGGATTCTTCTAGTTAGCCTATAAAAGAGGTTTTCAATTCCAGTCCTGGAGGGCCGGCATACATCGTGTTTTAGTGGTTTCTCTGCTCCAACACACTTATTTCAGTAGTTGACTCACCAGTGCAGCAGCTCATCAGGCCTGTTAATTTCCTGCTGATCGCTGATCAGGTGTGTTGAAACAGAGCTAAAACTAAAACGTGCTGGATACCAGACTTCCAGGCCCGGAAATGAATACCCGTGGCCTTTATAGCAACACAAATAGTGAATGCTGGCAGGACTGAAGCAGACGGAGTTAAAACAGGATATGCAAAATGGCCAAAAGAACACAACAAAAACGCTGCAGCACAGATTATTTGATATATACTGTTTGATGGTGTTACACGTGTTACTTTGTGCCAATACTATCTTAAGACCATTTCCATGGTTTGGTCATTTCCGGGAGGTGAGTGTCCAACCGGTCATAGCCCCTCTGAGCTGTTTACATGCACAGAAAGTCGGCTCCAACTGCATTATCTGGGTACCTCAACTCCATTAGAACCAGTCTGCCAGACAAACACGTTTACATGCATTTAGAAAGACGATTTTATATTTCCTCATTAGGTTGATGCAGTGATAGCTTGCTCTTGTTGTATTGTTGTGTGTTCCTTTTGTTTTTTGTTTTTCTCTTTCTGCAGGTCTAGAAACAGACTCTTGATCATCATTGATTGTTTATTTTTGTGGAAACCCCCCTTTTTGTCTCTTCCCTTCTCTTTCACCTCTGTCTCAGTGTCTGGTAGGAATTATAAAGCATCCAAAAAACAATGACAATAAAGTTTTAAGTGTCAGGCGTGACATTAAAGCAGAAGCTTTTATGACCCTCCTAAGAGCAAATCTGTAAGGCTTGTCACCAGCATTCAGACGTCAATTCTGTTTGCTTCACAGCAACGGTTCGTCCCCGTGTCCAGCAGGCATCTTTAGATCGTGTTAATTTGTCTTCAATCAGTTGATTTAAGACAATAGTTTGGTTTACTGAGTGTTTGATCAGTACATGGTAACAGCAGCACAGTGAGCCAATAATGGATGTAATGGATATGTCCTTTCCTCCGTTCGTATCTTTTCCTTCTTCCCCAATCTCTGTCTCTTCTGTTCTGTGAAAGGTAAACTACTGCTGCCCAAAAAAAAAACCACCACAAGGTTTCATCAAGAAAAAAAAAATCGCTGACGATGATAAAGACGGGATTTAAAAGGGAGTGAGAGCTTCTTTTTGTGTGTTTCGATGAAGAATTATAAAAATTACAAAACCCAATTCAGAAAAATCAGCAAAGAAAATGGAAATGTGACTTCCTTGGACCCTAGTGATCCTTTTATAACAGTTTGTGTTGTTGTACGCCGTAACATTGTATGCTGTAATTACCAGACTTGTTCCATACAGACGAATAAAATTAGATTTTATTCTGTCCTTTTCACCCAGCTCTACTTTTTTGGTCAGATGCTGCATCAGCTGACTGCCACACACACACACAACTTAGACCAGGATTCCTGGTAACCAAGACCCCTGAAGACACTATATAGGCCACTGTTACAGCCTGGTACAACCCACATATCGAGCCTGAACGGTTCTCCCTGACATGCTGCACCAACCTCCATTCACAGAGGACAGACCAGACATGCTAACCCATGATACAATCGTATCCAATTGGGCTGCATGATACTGGGAAAAAACAATCACATTACATATTTTTTCTAACCGACGACATGTACTGTGATATAAAAAAATGCAGGATTTTTTTACGGATTATTTGAATAGCATCTTAAGTTATGCTGCTCCTGTCATCTTGTTGACAATTAACCCGATGATGTTTTAAGTACCACAGGAGGTAAATTATGGGTCCCATCATCATTTTGTAGCAACATACAATCATAACTACAGACACAGTAAACACTTTTGTCCAAACACTCTGTAAAGGTATTAAATCACTGTTCCAAGCCTCTTATGACTGATACAACAGAACCATCTCAAATAAAAACATCTTTTTACATCCACAAGGATCCATTAATGTCCTCCAATAAATGTCTAACAACTACAATCAAACAAAAAATACAGCTAAACACCTCAGAATTTCTTTCAGATACATGATAAAACAGCCAATTCACTGGAAAATGACAATATTTCAAACGTTTTATCACAAAACCCAACCACTCGTGGTCTTTTCACGCAAACTGATTAGGAACGATTGTGGTTGGTGGATCGCTGCGTGGCAGGCATCTTTGGATCATGTTTATTTGTCTTCAACAACATCGTGCAGCTCCAACACCCAGCCTCATGCGTGAATAGATTGGTAGATAAATAGGGTGAGAAAAAAAGTGCTCAAATTGTGCACAAAAATGTTATTTTATAAGTACTGTTATTAGTTCTATTTTGATACCACCATGAAACAATATTATAACTGACAGCAACACAAACATCCTAACCCGGGTTTCTGCAGCCTTCTATCTAAAGAATATCACAGCGGCTCATGCAATCCCATCATGGTTATGGCAGAAATATGCTGACCAAACTACAGCAGAAAGGAGTTAACACGTTACACACGTGTTTCTGTCAACATTCTGGTATGTCCCTCTGCGTGAAATGTCAGCTAATGTTTAATATCATCTGCCATTGTTGTGGGCAAACATGCTTTGTTTTAAATGTCACATGAAAACAGCTCCTTGTGGTCAGATGCTTTTCTCTCCTCCCTGCAGAGTGCCTACCCTTTCCTACCCCCCCCCCCCCCCCCCATAAAGGCCACCAGCCCTGAAAGAAATGCCGTCTTTCTCTTCCTACGTTCTTCTATTTTCCCTTCCAAGGCTTTCTTCTTCATATCCGTCTTCGTGCACACCTCTGACTTCTTTCTTCGGCTTCCTCACCTCTACTTTGTCATCATTGCTGTTTTAGATGGCAGAGGTTGTCACCACAGTAAAGCAGTAAAGTATCGACTCCGTAGGGATGACTTGGTTGCTGGATTTAGTAATTACCAATGTTATAACCATTATGAAATTAATTTACTATTAAAGCCCAATTCTACTGTCACGCTATTGAAAGCCCTGGCTAAGCCTTTGACCATTTAAAGCTGGGAGAGAAAAGTAGGGATTATTAAGTTTCCAGAGAAAAACAAATCTCTGGTTGTATTTTAGATTTTAATGAAGAGCTTTTCCCATAAACTCTCTGTTTGTAAAACGGTGAGCGAAACACGGGTGATGAAACCTAATGTGGTTGTTAGAGTTTGGTACTTTTGCTTAATTAAAGTGATGTTCTGATTCTCTTTGATGCTACTTTGGGATGAAAACAAGGAAGAGATGATAATTGAAAGGAGCAGCTGTGGAGAATGGACTACATCATGATGTACACATCATCTACTGGATGTAGTGGATAAACAAATCAGCAGCAACACAATGAGGCCACTCAAACAGACTGGACTCAGTCACACTGACACCAAAGATCTCAGGTCAATTCAGACTTTAAACCAACTTCGCATCATCAACTAAACCAGGAAGAATCAAAAACTAATATTCAGACTTTCCTGGATATGTCCAAACGTCTTTGCACTCCCATTATTAAAACTGTAATAAATATGTAGTCGTCATTTTGCACAGATAAAGTTTAAAGTGTAAGCATGCATAATAGGAGATTTGTGTTGTTAGAGACCTAAAATGGTTTCATGATAAATGATCTGCACTTGTATAGCGCCTCTCAGAGTAAGGACTCCAAAGCGCTTTACACTACAGTGTATCATTCATCCATTCACACACACATTCACACACTGATGGTGATGAGCTACGATGTAGCCACAGCTGCCCTGGGGCGCACTGACAGAGGCGAGGCTGCCGAGCACAGGCGCCACCGGTCCCTCCGACCACCATCAGCAGGCAACGTGGGTTAAGTGTCTTACCCAAGGACACAACAGCATAATTCTCTGTCCAGAGACGGGATCGAACCTGCAACCTTCTGATTACTGGACAACCCGCTCAACCTGTTGAGCTACTGCCTTTCTCTTCTGAGGGGTGGACCTTGCATACATCGTTACTCATTTGTATCGGTATCAGAAATTAAGAATTACCATACCATACCAATTTTATTTATATAGCACATTTAAACACGGCATGAGAGCCGACCAAAGTGCTGAACAAAACACACAATAAAAACAATCAAAAATAAAAACTAAATCCATTAAAATCAAGTAATCCAACCCTAAAAGGAAAGGTAGAAAGGGAATAAGTTAGACAGAATTAAAAGCCAGAGAATAAAAGTGAGTTTTTAAACAAGACTTAAAAAGGGAAAGAGAGGAAGAGAGTCTGATCGGGAGGGGCAAGTGGTTCCAGAGCTTCGGTGCACAAACTGAAAAGGCGCGCTCCCCGCGGGACTTACAGCGAGAGCTAGGGACATGTAGGAGGTGTTGGTCAGCTGATCGGAGAGATCTTGTAGGGACATATGGGTGAATGAGCTCAGACAAGTAGCCAGGTGCTAAGTTATTTAGGGATTTAAACACAAAAACCAGGATCTTAAACTCTATCCGGAGATGGATGGGTAGCCAATGAAGATTTGCTAAAACTGGTGTGATGTGTTCCCGCTGCCTGGTGCCAGTCAAGAAACGAGCTGCTGCGTTCTGCACAAGCTGAAGTCGAGCGAGAGTGGAGGAGGAGATACCGTATAGCACTGAGTTAGAGTAGTCGAGACGGGAAGTAATAAATGCATGGACAACTGAATGAAGATGACGCCCTTTTAAAATGGGCTTAACTTTAGAGAGACGCCTCAGGTGGTAATAACAGGTCTTAACTACCTGGTTGACATGAATGTCCATTTTTAGTTTAGCGTCCATCACAACCCCTAAGTTTGTGACACGGTTTTTCAACCCACTTGTGATAAATGGAAGGGTCAGTTGGGGACTTTGAGAAGTACCAGGGCTGAAAATGATGGCCTCTGTCTTAGCGTCGTTCAGCAAAAGAAAGTTTTCTGACAGCCAGCTCTTCACATCATTGCAGCATTCAACAAGGGGCAGTAAGGAGTCATTAGGCTTCACAGAGGCATATAATTGGCAATCGTCTGCATAAAAATGGTAATCAATGTGGTGTTTTTTAAAAATGTCACCCAGGGGCAAAATATATAAATTAAATAAAAGGGGTCCAAGAATAGAGCCCTGAGGAACACCACAAGTCAAAGCCGCAGAGGGGGAGGCAGCACTACCCATCATAACATTAAAGGTGCGGTCACAGAAGTAGGACCTAAACCAGTCTAAGGCAGTCCCCTGTCTAAGGGGACTTAGACAATATAGGTACATCGGTGCAAAAAGCTGATATGGAACATCCATAATGATGTCATATAAAAATAATCTGATTTTCACAGTTCAGATGTTTTTGTGCTATAATAAAAAAAAAACAGACAAAACAACTATTCCAGGGTGAAACCTAAAATAAATCAGCATTTACATCTCATGAGAAAAAACAGGCATGCAGACTTGCCAACCTGTGCGCATTTTGCCTAAGTACGCAATTTGGCATCTAATTACACAGTTCCAACTCGCCCCTCTAAACCACACAAAAAGCCGCGGACACGTGAGTTCTGTAGCAAATATGCCTGTGTGGTAGTCATGTCTGACAACATGACTCAGCAGCGTAGTGAAGAAATTAAAGCCAATCATCATAGGAAAGCAGAGAAAAACAATTCTGCCTAACCTATAAGATAACACCCCATCCTCTCTCCTTGTATTGTTTTATATTTTTAAATAATCCATTTCCAGACAGTGAATGGGGACGTTACAGCATGGAAAGCAATGGAGTTGCAATAATCCATGAAAAAAAAAACAGCTCAAGTGGTACTAAAAAATGTCAGGGTTGGCAGGTCCGGACATGTGACATCTTATGTTATACATTATATGTTTGATATTTTAAAATCTGCCGCGTACCTCAATGCTTCAGCCTGATGAACCATGACTCAGATATGAACACTCCGGTCTTCATTCTCTCCCAGATGAAAACAACACATCTTATAACTGTCCTCTGAGGTAATGTGCTGTTTGGAAGCACAGTTTTAACCCAGAAGACTAAATGTGTAAACATTATATTACTTCACTTCTGGATCAAAAATCAGCTGCTTTCCCTGAGAAACAAGTAGCTTGTTATTTACTCGACAAGGAGCACGTCTCTCTTCCTCCTCTCTGGTAAACTTTCCAGGTGAGAGCGAGGAGTTCTTCAAAGCTTTTTGGATGGGCGGCAGAGAAAGCTGTGATGCATTTAGAAGCACCTGAGAGAAAGAAAACTCCCAGTAATTAGATGCAGACGGCAGAAAATAAGCCTTAAAATGTGACGATAGAGATATGATTCAATTAGAAACTCACACAAGGAACAGCATATTTAATATGTCGCCCACACCTTTAAACATCAGCTCCAATTAGCTTAATATTCCTCATTTGCATCAGCAGCAGTGACACAAGGTCCATCAGCAAGAATTCAATTAGCTGTGTCAGGAAATGACATGTCTGAGGCACTGAGAAGAAAAACCACACAAACAGCTCCAAGTGAAGCTCAGCAGCTCTTCCTTGGCTTGTAATTTCATAGAAAGCCCTGGCAACGGCACGTGTGAATGGTCCCTTACAGTCTAGAACGCCAACAAAGAACCTCTCAGCATATGCAACACTATGAGGCAGATTTCACAGTGTCAGGTTTCCTCCCGACACACACACAGCCTAACACACACACACAGCAGAAAAGTCCACAGCTTGTTGACTTACCGCACGAGGAGTTACAGAGGAGGCAGAACAAGTAGAAGACAGCTGCTTCAGGGTACAGGCATCAGTGTTGTGGTGTGAAAGCTGTTAAACAGCTCTCCCTCCCTCACCGTCTGCCTCCTCCTGCTCTACCAGCGCCACTTCTGGTCAAGCTTCATCAGAAACATGTCAGCTTAGAGCAGAAGTCTGCAAGGACAAACCACTCAAGGCCATCGTGTTTTACCCATTTACTCAAACTAAATGAAATGAAATCCTAAACATTTATTTCTCAAATCGCACACAGGTGGCAGCACTGACAATTATCACTTTAGCCAAAATATGTACAAACATCCACAATATGGCGGGAAAGCCACCTCATAAACCACCACGAGTGTACAGCAGGGACATGAGCTTTCTAGGTAATCACCAGCACTGGAGAACCACTGGGAGGACTAAATGATGCTAATGTGGTGAACTGAGCATCAGACGGTGTTAGACAATGACCAGCTGGTCGCACAGACCATCTGCCAACACTGCATCACACCTTCTAGCCAAATTACTCCTGGTCAGATGTTTAGACACAAACCCTAGTGTCCAAGTTTTCACCTTCAGTGTTTTTAGATCTTTCTGTCAGATGTTTCTATGGCTACGGATGTAGCAGAATTTCAGACGTTTGAAAAATTGTCAAATTCATGCAAAGTTGTTCCAAACTGTGAATATCTACATACGGTCTTTGTCGTTTCTTTCCAGTCCTCTGCAGAGACATGGCAACCCATTCCTCAAAATCCATACTTGGAGATTGTTTTACATGGGATTAAGATCTGGGGAGGACATCGGTCCTCTGGGAGGATGTTTAGGTACCTTTTTTTTTTCAAGGCTGATCTGAGGTTAACTACGAGTTAGTCCACTTCCGCTAAGAAACAACTCCACACATGAATGGTCTCAGGATGATTTACTCTTGGCCGGATACAAAACTGATGGGCGCACTCCGCTACAAGAGATCTTGTATTAAAAAAAGGAATTTCCTCATTTGTTGAGCACTTTAATTGTTTTAGGGGTGTAAACAAAGATAAAGATGTTATAAGCTAGTTTATGAGGCTGATGTACTGTTGTTTTTTTTACTTGTTCAAACACAAGTACGTTATTTGTCTGTTTGCAGAGAGACTCGCTTTGGAGAAAACATGAAATATTGTTACAGCAAAGTTTTTATATCATAACCAACATATAAGATGCTGTTTGTCATGATGAGCATTTTTAAATTTTCTCTCTTTAACCATTACACTATGAAATAATTTAGATGAAATAAAATTGAATTTTTCTTGATTAGAGTCTAAAATTGTGGAACAGAATGTGCAAATATTGCCCAACCAAAGTAAAAACATGTTAGCAACCCACCCTTTGACCATTTGCCCGTTTATGGTTGTTTTGTTCAGCTGCCCCTCCTGTCTCTTCCCATTACAGATTCAGGTCTAAACTACTAACAATATCTATAACAATGGATTTAATGAAGGCTGGAGAAAATATTTTGGTTATTATTTCAACACAAACTTATAGGAACACTTTATTAGGAGTTCTGTTTGGTAAAATTTGAGCTTTGCTCTCATGTCTGAACAGGAGGGGATGATAATGAAACTCTGGACTCCCTTTCAAAAAAATGCTCATCTCAGATGATTTTATGACATCACTCAGGATATGAAGCAGAAAGAGGTCCCAACAGGATACCTGGGAACATCTGGAGCCACAGTAACTTATGATGCCTGTGAACAGAATTCTATGTAAAGCAACAGAGTGAAGGCTTACAAAACAGTGTTGGTAAAATCTGCTGTGAAATGAGGGGCTTGGAGCAACAAACGACTTAGCTTTTGGTTGCTCTCAGACTTGCTGTTAGTCCACGATGTTCCCTGAACTCTATTTCTCCAAACTGAGGCCATTCATTGTTCCAAATGTCACTTTGACATATCCAGCCTATGCTTTTCAAGAGGGGGTTGTTGTTTCTGTTCACATCCTCGTCAAAAGAGAGAAGAAGTGCAGAGAGAGGGCATCGGGCTGAGCCTACTTTAGACTGCTGTTGTCATGGTTACCCATCTCCACACATACCCTGTCTGCACCAGCACACACAGGCCGTCACAGGCTGTAAGCATGCCAAAATGCAGAGAGGAAGCATTAACAAGAGGCATGGATGGAATGATACGGGGAAGGAAAAGAAAGAGGATCTCTACAGATGGAAGGAACAGGGAGGAAAGATAAACTGCTGCTCATCCATCTCCCGAAACAGTCATCAGGCTTCCTCTCAGCCTGTCTTCATCAAATTTGACCTCTCCCTCTCCACACACACACACACACACACACACACACACACACACACACACACACACACACACACACACACACACACACACACACACACACACACACACACACACACACACACACACACACACACACACACACACACACACACACACACACACACACACACACACACACACACACACACACGCACACATACACACACGCACACATACACACACGCACACACACACACACAGCTTATCATACATAAGCTTTGGTGGGATTTTCAGGGCGGAGCTGGGATCATGACTCAAATATCAGATTCCATGTTATTATATCAAAGACTTATCAAAGTCACACGTTCTCTCACACCATTCCTCATTCTTGAAAATTTACAACAATGACAATTATAGTAATGAGACCAATCTTAAGATGAAGACGATGAAAAGATGAGAAGAAGCAAAGATAACGGAGAACATGGAGAGAGACAAACTGTCAACAAAAATAAATATGTTACCTGAAGAAACATGCTGTGATGCAGATCCACATAAGAGAACAAGAGCAGAAAATAATTGGTTGATTGATGTTGATCACAAAAACAAAACGCAACACAAGTGGCAGGTTTGTGTTACACTGACACATCTGGATGAGTGAACTTCATTCAGTCAGACCTCTGACAGATCCACAACAGCAACACAGATAATGATCAACAGCATCAGCTGGTTATCAGAATCCAACATCAACCCTCCAACCCCCACACCAGGAAACAAGCTACGAAAAATGTTTTTATTCATCTGGATCCACAGGGGTGATAAAAAATGTTTGCCAATACAAAAGTTTAAATAAACCTATTAATATTAAAATATCAGACTGTAGCAACTTCCATGGTCGCTATAGAAGGATGGGTCCAGTTTGATTTGTGCGACGTGCCGTCATCTTCTCATTAATGCACAGAGGTAGAATACGTTTCTCTGTTTATTACAGTCATTCACTGTTACAGGAATACATTTTACTTGATTAGAGTCAAATACTTGTACATAATGTGACCAAATATACAAAGCAAAAGTAAACTGCCTTAAAGTGTTGTTTTTAATAATTGACAATGCTTTAACTGCTACTGAGCTGCATTGTTTTTAAATCTGTGAAATCCTTTGACAGTCCATCACTCCGCTGTGGCTCAGAGGTTTTGTGTCGGAGGGTCTCTAAAAGCAGTCAAATGGTTTGGGAATTATTTAAGTGACAGAACACAAAATGTTGTAGCTGATGGTTTTTCCTCAACTTCCGTGAGTTATGCTGAAAATAATAAAATATATTGAGCAGGTAAAACTCATAAAATTAAAAAAGTTTTAGAACTCAAATGTGTTGACTTAGTTCAACCTTTTCCTTGCTTTAAGTACATAGTGGGCTGCATGGTGGTGCAGTTGTTAGCACTGTTGCCTCGCAGCGAGAAGGTTGCAGGTTCAAACCTCGGCTGCAGCCTTTCTGCATGAATGTGAGGATTTTCTACGGGTACTCCGGTTTCCCCCACAGGTCACAAAATGCCCTATAGGTCAAAACTTGTATGTGGCTTTGGATAAAAGCGTGTGCCAAATAAATAAACATAGACATAGAACTCAAACTTTTTAATTAATCTGACCAATTTCTTTAGTTTATTGAGCATTACTTAAATAAATCAATAAAGAACAACTTAACTTGAATGAGTAATACAGTATTACAAATAAATTATTAATTTATTATTTTATGTCTATATAATTCTATACATCTTCATGTCAACTTAAAGTGTGTCTGATAAACAAACTTGTATATATTTAAATATATTTGTGGATCTATAGGAAAAAAAAATACCCCAACCACAAACAAGCAATGTTGGTGGATTTCTGGAACAATAAAGTACTGGTGGGAGAGGTGCTTTGTGGGTGCATGTATTTGGTCATTTTGTTCTTTTTGGGGTGTTTATGCATGTTAGTCCACATCATATTGTGGGGGATTATTGTTCTTAGTTATTACTTCATTCAGTGTTGCAAATGTGGTATTACTACTCGTATCATGTTGGCACCATAAGTGAGGAGGTTGGTCAATGAATCACCACGCTGTGCCGTTCCACTTTTATCAATGCTATGGTAGTTCACACCAGATGCTCTTGGCTTCGGGTGTTCCACTCTCACTGGCTGTGTGAGTCATGTGCTGGTGTTGGGTTCCGCCTTCACCAGCCAGCCACATTGTCATTTTTAAGTACATTTAACTTATCTGGGTTAGTGTAGAGTGGTTAAAAATTCTAAGTTTTCAATTCATAATTTTGATTAGTACCATAAACTAAGAATGCCAAGTACAGATTGCCCAGAAAAAAGTACTTTACTTTAAAATATAATGTTTGTTTTACTTAAAAATATTAATCTAAGCCAACAAATTAAAGTGTGTTTTTTTTTCAACTATTTCATTAACTCAAATTTTTTGTGTAATCCATTTCACCCAAAATTTTGGGTTATATCAACTTATCAGGTTTTACAGTGGATGTTTCCCAGGAATCTGTATAGGGAGCCTAAGTCCTGCCCATCTTCTTCCGGCTCATGGGTCCCCGGAAGAACGAAAAAATTAATGCAAATCAGTGGAGTTATGAATGCTATTTTCTTATTCTGTTTGTTATGTGCCATGGTTTTCACATGATGTCCATGAATTTTAAATACAAATCTTGATGCCAAGAAGAGGGTAAACGTTATTAAACCATTTATCCAGAACTACAAATGTGCATCATCAAATTGACGGCATCGAATCACACAAGGAGACAAGCAGAGGAAAAATGGCTGTACAACAAACTTCAAACCCTTCCTTAAGGTGGAGAGAACCACCCTAAATCTTGTCATTGATTGAACAGGTATTAGTCTACAAATGACTTGGTGCTTTGTATTGAACTTATTCAAGTAACACATCTATCATTACTTCATTGTTTTACACATCTATGCAGAGTTATTGTCTATGAAAATGCTTTATTCAGTGTTTGATGCAACATTTGGATTACAAACTAATTCTAGTTTTCCTTAAAATAAGATTGTGGATGGACTTTCTTAGCAGACAGCAAGATGGGTACATTTGTCTTTGTTATTTGCCTCCATATGGTTTCTTCTGATTCCTAAAGACACCAGGAGGAAGAATCTTTGGTCATGCAGGATGTACGTCACTCCTTGAACACAAACTGCCTCTGGTGAATATGTCTTTACTAGGTGCACCCTGGTCATGGTGTGAGTTACAGAAACATCTTAAATAGACTACCTGCTGTGCTGAGTTTGGATCAGCTTAAAAGCTGAATTAAGGACCATCTGCATGCCCTGCTACCAAAAAGCTGATTATACAACTTATTTTGTTTCTGTCTAGTTTGTTTTGTTGTTGGGTTTTACTAGACGTGTTTCAGTGGGATAATTCATTGTAAAATAAAGGTTAAAAGCATATTTTCTGTTTTATGTTAAGTACTTCGATAATGCCTACGGGCTAAAACATGCTCTTCCAAGTGGTTGACCTGCAGGTCATTGGGTTAAATATGGTCCTCAACATGCAGAGGGGGTCAGTTCTGGCTGTACTGCTGCTGAGACAGAAAATATTTTAAAGTCAAGTCGACAGTTTTATTCAAAACTAAAGGAATTTATGCTTTAAAAATGAGTTATTTTTGTTCAAATGACTAACTTTGTACCATCACAAAAACTAAAGATCTGCCAAAAAATGTTACTTGGTAATCAAAACTAACCAATATTCAGCAAGATGTACTGAAACAGTGATAGATCAGTAAACAACTCAAAAATCTGATTTTCCTTTAGAAATAATCCAGTTTTTGGCTAAAGCCTGTTCTACGAGAACACAAGTATAAGCCCCCTCTGCCCCAAGTGTCCTGCCATCCCCAAGTCTAGACACGATGGTCTGAAAGGCCTGAGAACTACAGTAACCAGACAGGAATTATAAAGGTCAGTAAAAAACCATCAATAGTGATGAAGAGACACAAAAGCAGGGACAGAGAACCTCCACTGAAACAAAAGTCAACTGCTACTGTGAAATCAGAGCTGTCCTACACTAACAGGGCTTTGTCCCCCTCTTCAGGCCACCATCTAACACAACAGCTACTTAAAAATAAAATCACAGTTCAGAAAGCTGAGGTGTTGTCAGAATCTAGGTAAACCCATAAATGTTGTGTTTGTCATGCGTGCAAAAGTCTAACTGAACTGCATCGTCTCCAGGAGGCAGTTTAATTTCCCCACGGATTCTGGTGTCATACTCAGGCTGGAACATGGTTTCTCACAGAGCAGAAAGTTAAATCTAATCTCAGTCTTTCAGGTATTTTTTCAAATATTATTTATAGAAAAAAAAATTTCATTTTATCTGATTTTTGTTAAACTTGATTCTAGACTTGATGTGTGGGGCTAAAAGTCCCGCCCACTCACCTGTACACCAGCCTAATAATCAGATACCTAGTTATGGTCCCACCCTTTCAACAACACATGTCTCGCTTTATACAGACCAGTTTGGACTGTTGGACCAAACATTAAACTTTGCTAACTACCAGTGACAACGCTCCTCATAACCAGGCGGCTCACTAGTGATTTTTTCCACAGTTTTCTCTGATTTTTACCTCACCGTTCATGGAACCTCTAACTAATGCAATGCCGTTTTTATTTTTGAGGCAGTGAGACCAACGGTGAGCGTCGCCCTTCCACCACTCACACAAGTACACAAACCAGGAGGTTCCACTCCTCTACAATAGGTTTAGGTTTCTGGGCTGAGAGGATTTGACAACATTAAATATTACACACAGGAGTCCTGGAAATGGAAAAGAGAAAGTTTAGTAGAGGGCTAAAACAAGTTTCAGGAACCAGATGAGTGAGTTTCAATTGGATTCACTGGTCTGACTCCAGAAACAGAAACAGTAAATCTATAAAACCTCCAACAAGATGACTACATCACACAAGTTCTTCACCTTTGGTACTAGGGATGTAACAAAAAAACAATACAAAGAAATATTTTAATAGTTCGAGTCACGATACTATATGATATCTTAAACTAGTGATTTTGTATTGAGAATTTACATGCAAACATTTACTGTATTTCTTTTATGTGATGCAATTCAAACTCCAACTGCTAGGAGGCAGCAGTTTTTACCGCCTTCATTCCAATGGAACGAGATGTCACGATAACATTGATGTGTCTTGGAAGCGTCTGGCTTGAGTTCACTTCAGGATTAATGGATTTGTGTTATATCGTTTCTCCTGCATTGTGATACATATTGCATCACCAGATTTTCGTACCACTACCTACGAATGTGAAAACAGTTGAGATCTCACGTTTAGTGTTTTTATTTAGCTTTAATTCAACCAGGTGAGAACCAATCCTCATTTATGCTGACAACCTAGCCAAGACATAGCAGCAGAACACAAGTATACAAAAACAACAGTCAGCAAAGATATGGAGGGGTTCGGCTGATTACTGTTGTGTGAAAGAACTGGTACCAGTCCAGCAACCTATAAGTTCTGCCAGAGAGGGTTTGAGTGTTAGAACAAGAAAATGAGTTTGAGCCTAAATTAGTAAGTCTGAACAGAAAAGACGAGGTAAGCTAGCATTACTCTGAGTTAATCTAATCAGCCGAACAGAGATGAGTTTATTTAAGACTTTGAAGCTGAATCAGCAGAATGAGACGTTCTGATATAAAAACAATAAATCTGCACCCAGTTAGGAGAAGTTCCAAATAAAAGAACAAAGACGAGCGCGCTTACTTTCTGATTATGTAATTTTAATGTAAATGTGGCTCCCCACTGTCATATCCACCACCAAGTTATTGCCCAGGCTACATAAATAATAAATGGTACTTTCTATTTTCCGAATAAACTATTTATTGTATTTGGAGGAAAACACATTGTTATGTATTATCATGATAGAAATCCCTTCAATCAGGAGGTGAGGCTTTTTTTTAATCTTTCCACACAGCTCTATGAAGAATAAAAGCAAAGTTCTTCTGTTCTTTTGCTTGGAAATATTTTGACTTCTCTTTGCATCTTTGAAATAAGGTCTAACTCAAAGAGAATTTATTGGTGTTAGACCTGAAAAAGGATACAACCTAAGTGTGCTCCATGATTCAGTAGTGTGTAGGACCTGCTTCAGCAGCAAAAACGTCTTCTGTATGACCTTAACTGTCTCACACAGTGTTGTGGAGGACTTCTGGCCTACTTTACAGTGTAAATGTAGTATGCAGAAGTTTGCACAGTGTAAGTGTGTGTGTGTGTGTGTGTGTGTGTGTGTGTGTGTGTGTATACGCTGCACAGGAAATTACTTTGGTCAGCACTGCTCCACCCAGCCAACAGCCCACTTAAGATGTCTGTGTCCCAAAACAAATAGAATAAACAAATAGTCCATTTATGAAGTCACACACTCACATGTATACACACGCACACATTTGTGCACACGCACATGCAATCGTGTATGCCTAGATGCACACACATACACACACACGCCTACTAAGAAATTTGAAAACATTCTGTATTTCCAGAGACTCTGAACAGCGCGTGATTTTCACCATCCGTCTGAAAATGTCAAAGCATTTCTTGCAGAAAATAGGTAGAAACAAACAAACAATTATTTTTATTGGCTATTATGTTCACCTAATTCTGCTGGAGAAAAGCTTCCAACAACACTGTTGGCAAAGTCTAAAAAAATTAGCAAGCAGCTTTCAGCAGACCAGAAAACACTTATTTACCTCTAATAATCTATTAACGAACAACCAGACTGGAAAAAAGAGAACTTATTTTACTTTAACTCATGAATAGACTAGCTCAGGTGCACAATAGGAAACCAAATTTCACAATGTTCAAATTTTCTACAAACAAAATAACAGCAAACATGACTGTAGAAATAATACCATTAAAAGATAAAAGTTTCTAAAGAGGAACAGTAATGCAGCTTGTTGCTAGGCAACAGCAGCAGTAGCAAAGTATAATACTGTAGGAGCAGATTGACTCCATGTGGGAAATTTGGGAGTCCAACTAAACTATGACAGTTGCTCAAAGTGCTGCAACCAGTGAGAAACCCAAAAAAACTAATTCTATTGATATGTGGAAATGTGAGCTGTCATAAATGCTACCACTGCAGCAGGAGATCAAAGTTAGTTTGTTGTTCCATTTTGTCTTCTTTGTGATCAGCAGAGCTGTTTTGATGATGGTCTTATTTGACTTGATGGCCAATAAGAGGTATGTCTTTGGGAGGAATGGGGTGGGTTCAAGGCCATGGTTCCTGACCAGATAACTATGGAATGCTCCAACGGAATGAGAACAAGTCTCTGCCGTAAGTGAAGGAGTTCAAGTATCTTGGCGTCTTGTTCCAGAGAGATGATAAAACAGTGAGGGTTTTCTTCCAGCCAGTCACTGTAACAACTTTGGTCATAGGATGTGGATCCTTACCAAAAGAATCAAAACATGGATACAGAGGGCCAAAATGAACCACTGATCAGCATTTCTGATCAGTGGTTCATTCAATGATCATTTGATTTGATCATTGGCCTCCATGTGTCCCAGACAAAGTTAGTTACTCACTGTAGGTTGTTGGTGTAGCTCTAGATTTATAGTGCTAATGTAGCTCCAAGTTTATAATGTTAATCTAGCCCTAGGTATATGGTGCTTCTGTAGCTCTAGGTTTATAATGCAACTGTAGCTTTGTTTATTTTGTTACTGTAGCTCTACGTTTAGGGCACTACTGTAGCTCTAGGTTTATAATGCAACTGTAGCTCTAGGTTTATAATGCAACTGTAGCTCTAGGTTTAAAAATGCTACTGTAGCTCTAGGTTTATAATGTTACTGTAGCTCTATTTAGGGTGCTTTATGTTTATAATGCAGCTAATTTTCCTCTGGGATTAATAAAGTATCTTTTAATTTGAATTGAACTGTATGTTTATGGTGTTGTTACTCTAGGTTTATAATGTTATTGTAGCTCTAGGTTTATGGCACATCGGTAGCTCTAGGTTTAAAATGCTACTGTAACTATGCTTATGGTGCAACTGTAGCTCTAGGTTTATAATGCTACTGTAGCTCTAGGTTTATAATGTTACTGTAGCTCTATTTAGGGTGCTACTGTAGCTTTATGTTTATAATGCAGCTAATTTTCCTCTGGGATTAATAAAGTATCTTTTAATTTGAATTGAATTGTATGTTTATGGTGTTGTTACTCTAGGTTTATAATGTTATTGTAGCTCTAGGTTTATGGCACATCGGTAGCTCTAGGTTTAAAATGCTACTGTAACTATGCTTATGGTGCAACTGTAGCTCTAGGTTTATAAGGTTACTGTAGGTTTGGGTTTATAATGCTAGTGTAGCTCTAGGTGTATAGTGCTACTGGATCTAGGTTTATAATGTTACTGTAGGTTTGGGTTTATAATGTTATTGTAGCTCTAGGTTTAAGGCACATCGGTAGCTCTAGGTTTAAAATGCTACTGTAACTATGCTTATGGTGCAACTGTAGCTCTAGGTGTATAATGTTACTGTAGGTTTGGGTTTATAATGCTAGTGTAGCTCTAGGTGTATAGTGCTACTGGATCTAGGTTTATAATGCTACTGAAGATCTAGGTTTGTGGCACTACTGTAGGTCTATGTGGTAAATGCTACAGTTACTCTGTTTAAGGCATTACTGTAGGTCTAGGTTATTTCTCTCATTCAGCATGTCATTTGCATGTTTGAGAGTTAACAGAGTAAAACTGTACTGCCCATCTGGATTCTGATAACATCTCACTTCTGATCTTTAACTGCTCTAGCCTAAATTACAAATTCAGAAACAGGGCCTAGTTTACTTACACCCACTTTAATAAAGGTCAGCTGCATATAGGGGTCCAATAGCTCTAACTTAAAGTTATTCAGGGTGAACTTTTAACCCCTGACTCTCATTCCCTTCTAAAAGGCAAGCCTACACTACAAGTGTTGTATGTTATTTAAGCTGCAGTTGTGTCCAACACAAAATTAGTAAAGATAGAAAACTCTTACTACATTCATGTGTTAGACTGACAAATCTTACCATTATAGTCACTAGAATTGGGCCAGTAACTGGTTACAAGATATGCTGTGATTTTAAGAACTTACAGGATAAAAAATGAAAACTCTAGGCTAGAAGTTACAGATATTCCTCATGGCAGGAGCAAGCTTGAGGGGGCATCACTTTATTTCACTTCTACAGGATTAGGGCTACTATCCATCTTCTTGCTAACTTTTAACAACATTTGCAAGCAGCTAAGGGAATCAGCATGAACTACTGAAACATGAGAATAGATTTCTAAATGAGCTGCTTAGACTTATTAAGTTCTGAACATCAAAAATAAACCTCTAGAAAACTGTCCCAGTACAAAGAGGAAAACAGAAAGTTTTAGTTTTCTACTAAATGAACTTTTTTAAATAAATTGACACTTTTGTTTGTTCTTTTATATAATTATCTCAACATAGAATAAATAAAAACATCATTTAAAAACAGCTTTCTTTAGTGTTGTGTTAACAATAAAATAACTTAAACATCGTTATTAGAACTTTTTACTACTTTTAGCTGCTGCAGAATCATTCATCGTTTATATTATGCTTTGGTTCGCTCACTTATAAGTGTTCACAAACTAAAAATAGTCTAAAATAAATTGTATTTTAAAAAAAAAAGCCTTTCTGTGAAAACAACTAACTAAATTAGTTCAAGGGCTGGAATTTTTTCCAGCAGACACCATGAGGGCCAAAGGCTCTTCTAAAATAAAGTTAAAGTATTTTGTATCTTAATTTCTTAATATTGAAATTGTTTTCTTTTCGATCTAAACAGTTTTGTTTTGGAGAACGTAAACAATAATTGATATTTGAGACATGAATTTTGCTGCTAAACTTCAAAGTCCCCCAATAGAGCTCCGGGAGTTGACATCACTTCTCCCGTCATGCAACAGTTCAAATCGAAACGGCGCCATATTGGCAGGCAGAAGCCGGCAGCTGGACTATATGTTATTGTCAGAAAACTCAATCAGACGGGAAATATGGTAGATTCCTGTTGTGCCCCAGGATGCAGAACAGACACGGACGACATAAGGAATGAGCCATCTACAGGATTCCCCTAGATCCGGAGCGCCGCAAACGTTGGATCATTGTAATAAAATGCGCTAGTGACCGGGCTGAAATGAAACTGTGGGATCCCGAGAGTAAAGGTTTCATATCAGGTACTTAAACCAACGTTTCCTCAACTGTGTATGGTATTTATTTTAAATACTTTTATTACGATTCTTAGTGGGCTTCCTAAACTTATTTTGGCGTGGCTTTTTCTGTCTTATTACTCATAGTAACAAGTAAACTTCACGTAAAACGTTGCCTCGCGATTTCTGCGTGCTGCCGTTTCCGTGTCTTATGATCACAGCAATTAACCGGCTAAGCTGTATTTAATTTTTAAGCAATGGCTGATCAATTGTCAGATCACACATAAAAAGCACTTTGGATTGCTATTATCTGTCTCACCGAGACAGATCTCAGACAGATCCTGAGACGCTCCTGCCTGACATATTTATTTTATTCACGGGAAAAAAAATCAAACTAGTGATTTCTCTTGGTGTTTAGTTTATACATTCAAACAGCACAGAGCTCTATTTAAACTACTTACGTGTAAATCTGTTATTTATCCATCCATTTTCATCCGCGTATCCAGAGTCGGGTTACGGGGGCAGTAGCGTCGAGAGGCCCAGACTTCCCTCTCCCCAGCCACTTGGGCCAGATCCTCCGGGGGAATCCCAAGGAGTTCCCCGGCCAGGTCCGGTAAGAAGTCCGCTCTGACAGCTTCTGGCGTTTTTAAAAAGTATCCCAGGGGCACGGTAAGGGTCAGAGATGTTTAGTCTATTTAATTTCTGACTATATAAAACGATTTCTTCGGTTTTAAAGTGTGAAGTAAACTCTGACGAAGTAAAATCCAAGCCGATCCCATTCACGTTCATGGTTAAGATCCGTGTTTGTTTAGCTTCTTTTACCTGCCAATATGGCGCCTACTAACTGAGAGTCACGTGGGGTCCGGAGCTCTATAGGGAGTCATTAGGGCCCAAAAGGTTAGGGGGCCAGGTGGAAAGGTCTGGAGGGCCAGATGTGGCCGGTGGGCTGCCAGTTGAGGTTCACAATTCTAATGTTTAGGCTCTGTTCACATTTTGTTGTATTGGATACTTAAAGTTTAGTTATCAGATTTACCGGTTTCAGTCTTTTTGTTATTTAGAAATAAAGCAGATTAGTTGTGTTCTTGTATGTAAGCAATAACTAAAGCTGATATAAGTATGCTGCTGATGATTACATCATCTGAATCTCATACCAGCCCAGGACTAATTCTAACTATCTGCACCACAACCTACAGTTTTATAATCAGAATGAATACATTAAAACTTACATTTATCAACCTGCTTGCAGACTATAAATATCTGGATGCTAAAATTTCCATCCCAAGTGTTGCTGAGCAGAACAACAAGCTGCAGACGTTCGTCCTTTTCACAGCCTCTAAAACTTCTAGAGTTTCGGATTTCTTTAAAAACTCCAAAAGACCTAACACCTTTACTTCTACATGGAAACTAGTCTTTAGCCACAGTGCCTCTACAGCCAGAAATAATGTTCTGTTTCTTCTCTGCTTCAACAACTCTGCCTGTTGACTTCTTATAACAGCTTTTATAAAGTGGAGCAACAGGAATATTTGGCACTTGTACAATGTTCACGCCCTTTTCTGGGAGACAGCTCACCCCCACACTACCCCTGTCGTATTTACCATTTACTTTAAGTACTTAAATCATAAAATCTATCAGCCAACAAATATGTATGAAAACTAACATTATACATAAAAGCATGCACACTAAATTGTGTCATTGCATGTGCTGAGTCAATGGGTAATCTATTCTCACACATGCTTTTTAATGACATACAAATGATTGAGCTGCAGCGGCAAAATTTGGAAAAAATAAATTGTTAAAGCATTTTTTCAAGCCTGTTAATAGCGTTCTAACAACATATAACTATAAATATATTGTGGATGGATCTTCAGTGGAAGACTGAGACAGCCCAGATGTAAAACAGAACACCACCGTAGGTCATTCATCCCCTCTGCAGTAAGAGTGTATAACTCCTCAGTAGGGCTGGGCAATAAATCGGAAATTTATCATTATCGAAATTTCTGACTTAAATCGAGTTCATTTATCCAATGCCAATAAATTTGATAATAAAAAAATGAAAAGAGGTGTGTAGGCTGGCAACATTTGTGTCCCTTTAAGACGCTGTACCACTTTGAGTCACGTAAAAATGTGACTCAACGTGATACATGTGCTGGTGGTGGTCGGAGGGACCAGTGGCGCCAGTGCTCGGCAGCCTCGCCTCTGTCAGTGCGCCCCAGGGCAGCTGTAGCTATATTGTAGCTTCATCCCCACCAGCGTGTGAATGTGTGTGTGAATGGGTGAATGACTGATTGTGTTGTAAAGCGCCTTGGGAGGGTTCCAGGACTCTAGAAGGCGCTATATCAAATACAGACTATTTACCATTTACCATAGTAAACAACTTTTGTTTCTGCCCATACCTGTAGTTATCGTCCATTTATCGTTGCCGAGGTGAAATCCTCAATATATGTGATTTTAGGCCATATCGCCCAGCCCTACTCCTCAGTTTAACTGGTACTGACATTATCCCAGTACACAATAACATCAATGCAATACTCAGTATGTGTTCAATACTTGTGCAACACCAGATGTACATTACTATGTGTGTCCCTTATGCTGCATAGTTCTGGAAACCCAAGTTTCCTTTTTATTTGTTGGTTTTAGTGATTGAACGTTACAATAATAACTTTGTGTGTTTACCTGTAATCTTGCGATTTTTTCTTCTTCCTTTTCTCTAAGTGTTTGTACTGAGTAGAAAATGGCACTCTAGTTTCTTCCGGCATAGAGTGTTTCCGGTTACGACTCAGGAATGATACCCAAGGGGGAGGGGTGAGTGTTCTGTGACCGTGTTTGCGTTTAAAACCTAGCTTGTTTGTAGATTCGCTATAGCAGTTTTAAACTACAACTGAAACGTCCAGCCTGTATGTGACTGAGCTGCTCACACATTTCTAGAATAAAGGCTTTCCTTAAGTACAGCAGAAGGTTGTCAGTCATGTTTCCACACGCCCATCACCTAGAGTTCGCCCCTCACCACTTCAGGCCTACAGGTTTAAAACTAAACAAAGGAAATCTGAGAACATTTAAAAAACAGGAGACAGTCTCATATGAAGCCGAAAAATATTTTGCACCTCAGAGATCCAAATCTAGGGGAAAAAAGCTTATAAAAACAAACTGAGTTTCAACTTTCATTTTATGTGTCTTTCTCTCACACTTACACACACACACACACGTATTTTAATTTTTCCCAGTCAACTGACAGATCAGCACCAAAGTGATCTAAAGCTGCACTCACAAATGTCATAATCCGCACATTTAGACTGAATGTTTGACTCACGGCAGACTTCAGCCCCTCATTCCATCTTGATAAACAACAACAAGCCATACAGTTGTCTCTCGATCTGCAGTCTGGGAGCATCATTTTAAAACAAAGGGTTGTTGTGTGAGCGTGATGATGACCCACAACAGCTGATTTGGTAGAAGTGCTCCTGACCCACCACAGCAATCACACTCACACTGGTGACAGCCAATCAGAGCAACACATCCACAACCAACAAACCATAAATGCTGACAGTGGTCGAAGAAACCAACCAGAGACCTGAATCATCAGAATCATCAGCTGTTTGAACAGCTGCTTATTTTCTAAGAGAAAACATTCATTAAACCTACTTAGATCTAAAATAAATAAAACATGAAGCTTGATGAACTAATTTATGTTAAACACAAGGTTCACTGTTTGACACAAACTACACAACAGTGCTGCAGGAACACAGATAAAGCCAAACTCAGCATCTGACGCTGGTTCAGTTCCCGCTCAATAACAGAGCTGGACTTTCCACAACTTCTCTATTTGATTTTGCTGACCTGACAGCGAGAAATCAAGAACCTTTTCTGCTCTGACTTCCACGATGACTGATGGAGGAGCAACAAACCACCAGCCTGCAGCGTTGCTGTTGTAGTTTTGCTCTCCCTCTCCCTCTCTCTGCTCTCGGAAGAATCTTGAAGAAATGAAAGTGCTGTGTGTTTTAGGTCTGCATTTAAATTTTAACAAAAAAATCCATTAATTAATTAAATGTCTGACATGTAGACAAACAGATTTTAGAAATGACTGTACATTTTTACTGATGTTTTTCCCCCAGAGGTGTGTCTGAGTGTTCTGGGTGTGTGATTGTGCTGCTCTGTCAGTTACACACTGGCAGCATGTGTAAGCACGTACAGCAGCTCCTGACTGGAAGGGGAACACGGAGCGGACAGGACATCAGCTGTGGTGTGTGAGGAGTTCCCTAACAGAACCTCTGGATTACGTGCCTCAGTAAGAAACAGCTGGTCAAATCTGACAGCTTGCATCTCAAGTCCATGTGCTTGCCTTCATGTGCACCTCATGTGCACGAGTCCATATCCCACCAATTCCTACATACCACCAAGCAGCGGTTCGGTTATTTATAGAGCAGCTATATTAGCTCTCTATATGTGTCAGCTGCTGCTCTCAGAACCACCGCAGACAACACAAGCAGTGATACCCTTACACATAAACCCGTGTGTGTGTGTGCGTGTGTGTGTGTGTGTGTCAGCATGGCCCGGCAGCATTAGGGTACTTTTTTGCTGAGACAGATCCACAGCATGTACACAAATACTTTCAAAGGACAGCTACACACACACACACACACACACACACACACACACACACACACACACACACACACACACACACACACACACCGTCTCTCCCCCTCTCTCTCTAGCACGCACACACACACACACACACACACACACACACACACACACACACACACACACACACACACACACACACACACACACACACACACACACACACACACACAAACAAGTAGAGCCAGTTCAGCGCAGCTGAGCAGCCTGTGAACTGTCAAACTTCTGTCTGACTGATGACGGAAAACTTGTTCTGCAGCAAATCTACAGACGGAGAGGGCGAGTGAAGACAGACAGAAAGAGAGAGACAGAGACAAAAACTAAACCAAGAACCTGTATTAAACAGACGTTCCTATTAAATCCTTAAATAACACATTAAAACATTCTGTTCTTTGGAGTTCAGATGTGATTGTGTTTTTTTCCTTTTTGTGTTTTGCTGATAATTAATAAACATCTTTATGACAAAAAAAACCTTATTTCATTTTATCTGCAACTTTATAGACAATAAATGAATCAGGTGTTAAACAGAGATCTGATTTTTTCATAACCTGTGAATTGAACATGTGAATCTTCTTTTATTTTGTTTTCCTGTAAAATTCTTGTTTTGTTATTTTGCAGAATTTTATTTTTATTAGTTTGTTTATTATTGGAAAAAAGGGGCTGCATGGTGGTACAGCTGGTAGCGCTGTTACCTTGTAGCATGACGGTCAGAGACTGAAAACTCGTCTGTGGTCTTCTGTATGTTTTTTTCCGTGCATTTTCTCCCTGGGTGCTCCAGTTTGCTCCAACAGGCTGAAAACATGCATGTTATATGGACTGGTGCCTCTTAAGTGTCTTTGGGTGTGTGTGTGTGTGTGTAGTGTGTGACTGGTTTTATGTCATCTTTGTCCCTGGGGTGGACTGTAGACCTGTCCAGGGTGTCCCCCACCTCTTGCTCAATGATTGCTAGAGACAACGGGCAGCTCCACGAGGCCCGACTCAGGACCAGCAGTTTAGAAAATTTATTTTAAAAAGACTCAAATTATAAATTTGAGGGAAAACAAACTAAAAGATCTAGTTAATTGGCTCTTGATTGAATATTTGGCTACTTTCATATCATCCAGCTGCAAAACTACATAAATTATTTCATTTTCACAATTATCCTTGAGTCCAGTTAGTGGACAGGATCACTCTCTCTCCCTCTCTCTCTCATTTATTTCTACTCACTTGATGAAGCAGCGAGCTCCTTCAAAAGTGTATCCTTCCTCCCATCCACTTGGCAAGTCTGTGAGACAGGACGGACAGGTGGGACACATGAGACATGGGACAGAGGAAGGATATGCATGCATGAACAAGCGCACACACAATGCACCCCCCAACTCCCCCTCCTGATGCAGCTCCTCTAACATCACCTGTCCAACAGAACACACCTTTGCAGGTAGAGCCACGAAGGAAGCATTGTAATAAGGGGAGTCCAGGTGTGTGTGTGCGTGTGTGTCTGCAGCACAGCTCTAACTAGAAGCACTGTTACTGTCGCCCTGTTTATTCCGCGGTGTGTTTGGTTCCGTTGGGACGTGTGTCAGATGTTCGGTTAGCCTTTAACGGGCACCGTGATGATGGTGAAGATCATGGTGAAGATCATTATGATGTCTACCGGAGGCTTCCGGTGGCTGGCTCCGTGATTTATCGCAACACACCGTCTTTGGTCGGCTCTTCAGCAGTACCGGGTTACAAACAGGGACGGACCCGAACAGGCTCGCGCCTACGTGACGGAACTTTAAAGAAGTGTGTCGCAAAATGTTCAGGTAGAGCGAGATGGTGTTGGGGTTCAGTGTGTGTGCGCGCGCGTGTGTGTGTGTGGAGGCTGTTGCTCTGCTGCAGAAGAATCTCCCCCTCACCGCTTTCCTCCCCCTCCATAACTTCTCCCCTCCTCTTTCATCGCGACTCGTGAATAACCTTATTGGCGACGCGTGTGCGCGTGAGCGCGGTGACAGAATAAAAAGCCAGTGGGTGGGGGGGTTATTTACCTGGAGTTTTCCGGTGGCCAGTGATTACAGCCTCTCCGGTAACAGGATGCAGCCAAGTCGTACTCTTTGCTTCTTCGCTGTTGGGAGAAGAAAAACGGGTGAAACCGAAAACTGGACAGACAGGGAGACACGTCGGAGACAAGCAACGGAAAACCGTGACCCCGTGAGTCCAGCGTGATATTTACTTGATGAAGAATATCCGTCCATCTCGAGTCACCCCGTAACTCCAGGAACAGGGGAGGGAGCAGCGCCAGTCCAGCTTTGGATCCGCCGCCATGTCTAGATAAGAGCCCACTGCTCTGGTTTGGGTTTACACACACAGGCAGCGTGCGCGCTCCCGCTCCAGCTGCGTACAAGCACCTGGCTCGCCTCGCGCAGTCTGAACGAGACTGAAGGAAATTCATGCACGCGCACAGAGGTGGACAAGAGACTGATGAGAAATTTGTTTTCATTCAAACTGTGTGTGTGTGTGTGTGTGTGTGTGTGTGTGTGTGTGTGTGTGTGTGTGTGTGTGTGTGTGTGTGTGTGTGTGTGTGTGTGTGTGTGTGTGTGTGTGTGTGTGTGTGTGTGTGTGTGTGTGTGTGTGTGAGAGAGAGAGAGTTGGTTCTCTATATTGGAAGGATTCTTCTCAGTAATAATCTGATTTTCTTTATGAATGTATTTGTAGGCTGAACAATTTTAAAAATGTGATTGTTTTAGATCTAACCTACCTGTCTCAGTGTGTCAAAGATGTGGAAACACTGGTGTAACAGTCTTTTTCTTTTTTAGATTACAGGGAGCTACAGTAATTTATACTCAACCTTTCACACACTGCTATTATTTTCTCTATTATTATTGTTTTTGTTCTCATGATTATTTTGTCTCTTATGCTTGAGCGTGTCAAACTGTGCTCATTTCATTTTATCTTATCTGTTCTGTGTTTTTCTACTTCTGTGAATTGGACTGAGAGACAGGAATAAAGAATGCTTGACTTGACCCTGTAGAAAATCTGAGTGGTCCTGTGTGTACTGTGAGGTACGGCTAGTGACAATCACGGAGCCGCAGAGTTAATGTGTGCTTTTATCTCTTATGTTTTAGTCTCTTTATGATTTATTTGCAGATCTGAGAGTTTTAAGCATTGGTACAGGTATTAGTGTGGAAACTTCACACACCCTGGTGTGAAATTGTAGTTGATTGTGTAGATTCGGCTTGCAATAGTTTGATTTGATTATTTACAGTAGAGTTCTCATGTTTGTTGTGGATAAGGGGGGCTCAAAGATATGACCAAGTAGCAGTCAGGTCAGTATAATCCAAAATATGTTTTAATGAATAATAAAAAATTCTCCAAGAGCAGAACCACAGCTGGTTCTGGTTTAAAAGCTACAACCAATGACCTGGTCACCACTGATGGATCATGGGACAACTCAAATCATCTGATCAGTGGATGTATGAAATCTGAAGGGTCGACATAAACTGCAGGAGGCCAGAAAGATGCACAGGAGTTGTTTATTAAAGATCCACAAATGAAAACAAATCTTCAATCCACAGAGAACCAATTAACACAAGTACAAGTAGGAGAAATCTAGACTTCTCAAAGACAGACTGCAGTAGTTCAGAACAGCTGGAGTATTCTAGACATGCTGGTCTAAAGAGCTGCAGCTGGTCTAGAACCTGTTCTGCTCTCAGCTAAAGGGTTCTAGAACAGCTTGTGCATTCCGGACCAGTAAACAAGTCTTACAGCTTCATTATTAGGCCCGAGCAGCGAAAGCGCTGCGAAGGCCTCTTGTTTTTGCTCTGATTATTATTATTTTTTGTTATTCCGTGCCCCCTTTGAACAGCTTTTTGGGGACCTTAACATACCCCAAAACTCACAATATTTTGCACACTTGACAGGCCTGGTGAAAAATTTGATATTTTAAAGGTCCCAAAAAAATCGCAAAGAAAATGGCTGAACAGCGCCCCCTACAAAGTGAAAAAAAACCCTCTCCATAAAGCTTAGTTTATCGTACAGTTATGAAATTTGGTACACTTGTAGTACTCAACAGTCCGCACAGAAAAGTCTCTTGCAACCATGGTCAATATCAAACAGGAAGTCGGCCATTTTGGGTTGAAATGGCGATTTTTTGCCGTTTTTGCCGTTTTTAGGGTCCGTCTCTGATTGGATTGCTCGATCATTTTTCGCACGATCGTCTCAAAAATTGTGTAAAATTGCTCAGAAGGGATGGGCGAACAAAATGAGATAAGGATTCTGAGTTTTCGTATATGTTGAAGGGGCGGAGCCAGGCCTCAAAGTTTGACTACTCGCCAAAAAAATTTAAATTGCTATAACTTCATAATTGAATGGAATAGAGTTACCAAACTTTGTGTGGTCATTTGTCATCGACCCACAAAGTAAATTGAATGGTCGGTTGATGACATCACACAAGCCCCGCCCCCTCAGGACCAAAAAGGTCAAGTTTTACTGTGAAAGGTCCCAAATTGCCCCATTTCACTTAATCACCACAAATTTGGAGCTGGTAACTCAAGGCAAGTGGGGGTTGCTTGGCGTCACTTTATGGGAGTTTTCGGCAGAGGGCGGGGCTGTGGCGGCGCGGCGAAGTAAGGCGTACCGCCGTGGCCTTACGTTTGCCTCCCATTTCTTTATTTCTAAAGATGTCGTCACGAAACTTCTTGTGAGTGATCCTAGTCTGGCCCCCCAAAAAATCTGACGTGAACATCCGGTGGGCGTGGCCAATTTTCTGAAATAGCGCCCCCTAGGACCATTAAAACTGTCAGCCCCAAGCCATGCTTTGACTGAGGATTACGAAATTTGGTACACTAATGTGGTGTCTCAGGACCTACAAAAAAGTCTCTTGGAGCCAAGTGCAAAGTCGCACAGGAAGTCGGCCATTTTGGTCCAAGTGCGCGATTTAGTTGTTTTCGCACACGTTGTTTGGAGAGTGATGCTCCGTCGCCCTTTTCACCAATCTCCTTCAAACTTCTGCTATATACTCTTAAGACATAGGGGAAAAAATTCAACCGTCGGATTTTTCAAAAGTTGAAAGGTGTGGGCGTGGCTAAGCCTCAAACTTTGAACTGTCGCCACGCCACTCTTTTTTTCACAGCTCCCTACTGGACTCCTTTTACCCAAACACCAGGATTCTGTGGCAAACAGCAGTAGACAACTTGAAGTTACTTGGTCTCCAGTACTGGCAGGTTTTGAAAAAAGGCGGGGCTTTGGGAGCATGGCGAAAATCACCATCACGCCATGGAAATACGTTTGCCTCTCATTCCTTAAGTTATCGAGATATCACCTCGAAATTTGTTGTGAGTGATCCTAGTCTGACCCCCAATAGAAATGGACAGCTAAAATTTGTGGGCGTGGCCAATTTTCTGAAATAGCGCCCTCTAGGACCATTAAAACTGCCAGCCCCTAGCCATGCTTTGACTGAGGATTACGAAATTTGGTAAACTAATGTGGAGTCTCAGGACCTACAAAAAAGTCTCTTGGAGCCAAGTCCAAAGTCGCACAGGAAGTCGGCCATTTTGGTACAAGTACGCGATTTAGATGTTTTGGTATACGTTGTTTGGAGAGTGATGCTCCATTGCTTTTTTCACCAATCGCTTTCACACTTCTGCTATATACTCTTAAGACGTAGGGGAAAAAATTCAACCGTCGCATTTTTCAAAAGTTGAAAGGTGTGGGCGTGGCTAAGCCTCAAACTTTGACCTGTCGCCACGCCACTCTTTTTTTCACAGCTCCCTACTGGACTCCTTTTACCCAATCAGCAGGAATCTCTGGCAAATAGCAGTAGACAACGTGAGGTCACTTGGTCTCCAGTACTGGCAGGTTTCAAAAAAAGGCGGGGCTTTGGGAGCATGGCGAAAATCGCCATCACGCCATGGAAATACGTTTGCCTCTCATTTCTTCAGTTATCGTGATATCACTACGAAACTTCTGGTGAGTGATCCTAGTCTGACCCCAAGAGAAATAGACAGATGAAGTTTGTGGGCGTGGCCTATTTCCTTAAATAGCGCCCCCTAGGACCTTTTAAACTAATAGCCCCAAGCCATGCTTTGACTGAGGATTACGAAATTTGGTACACTAATGTGTTGTCTCAGGAAAAAAAGTCTCTTGGAGCCAAGTGCAAAATCGTACAGGAAGTCGGCCATTTTGGTCCAAGTACTCAATTTAGTGGTTTTCGCAGACATTGTTTGGAGTATTATGCCCCATCGTCCTTTTCACCAATTGCCTTCAAACTCCTGCTATATCCTCTTAAGACATAGGGGAAAAAATTCAACCGTCGGATTTTTCAAAAGTTGAAAGGTGTGGGCGTGGCTAACCCTCAAACTTTGACCTTTCGCCATTACATTTCTTGGCTTAATAACTCCCATGTGCATGATCTAATCTATATCAAACTTTGTCTGTGTGATCACTGACCACATCTGAAGACAATGCCAATGTGGACAGCTGACATCCCCTAAGTCCCGCCCTCTACTACAGGAAGTCTATTGTTTTATGGTGAAATGCCCATATTTGTCATGATCTGAAAGCTTTCCAGCGGCCCTAGATAAGTTTAACCTACAATAACTTCAAACAACGTGGTCAGAAAAGCATTACAGTTGGTCTGTGTCATCAGATCCACGAGAGTCGTAAAGGTAGAGTATGCCCTAGTTGTGAGACGTGTAATATAATGGTGTCCTCAGAGGGGATGCTGAGTCAGGGTGAGGTGCGGACGAGGTGATCGTTTGCGGTTTCTGGTGTCGGGGTGGTCGACGTTTCTGTTCCGTGGACGTGCCCTAGTGCCCCGGGCTGCCGGCCAGGCCGGAGCGGCGCGGAGCTGCGAGGGCCGAACGACGCTGCTTGCAGCTTTAATTTTACTTTGTTCTGCAGTAAAAGCACAGATTAGTATTTAGTTTGTTAATTTCATAATATAGTTAACTATAATTTTTGCACTCATATTTCATCTCCACATAAGAAGTGTTTCAGTGTGGAAATGCCATCAGATCCTGCTCCTGAACCATTAAACATATTCTGGAGCCGACATCACACTCTGGGGAAATCTTTTGGATAAAAACGGGATTTCTTCTCTAACTGAACTTTTATTCCTTTGATCAATATTTTCTGTTTTAATCAGTTTTTTTCAGGTTGCCACATCACATTGATTGTTTGAATCCAAACATTAAGATTCCTGTTGATCAATATTTCATGCCATAACTGTTTCCTTCCACAGAACGTTTATTCTCATGCCTGAACATTTTCTCTCTGACTGTTTCTTACAGGTTTTTGAGCTAATCTGATTATTTAAGTGATCTTATTCCGATTAATTTAATGATTTTCACATGATTGCTGATTTCAGAGTGAAGTGTTTGTTTATGTTATAAATTAAAACAATGTTTTTTTTGTTGATTCCAAGAATTTAATTTCTTAATTCACAATAATTAATACACATTTTAATGATAAAAGGCATGATTGAAATAAATCTTATTAAAGGTCAAAAATGTATTTTGTACATAACCTTCAACAACCCAACGCTCTCTGAGAAAGAAACTTGGTTATAAAACAATATAAAACACAATTATACATCCAAGTCTGTTATGTCCCCGACAGGAGGTGTTAAAATGTGAAGGAGGGGGTAACATGACATGATAGTGGGTTTAAAATGGGTTTAATTGTTATAAAAGGCTCTAAAACAAGTGCAAATAGATGGTAAGCATGGACATCATTTTCACTTTAGAAGTGGGGGGACGGGGGGATCTTTACAGTATGCTCTAATGGGAAACAGGCTTCAACACAAATGGTTGTTTTCCGCTTGGTCCTAGAGCTCAACCAGTGTCAATTTAATTTAGCATAATATTGTTTATGGATGGTAAAAAGTGCAGGGGTCAAAACTTGACTTTGGAAAAAGTGTGTGTGTGTGCGTGTGTGTGTGTGTGTGGGGGGGGGGGGGGACATGTCCCCCTCCCCAAAATTACATCCATGATGGTAAGCATTATTGAAATAATGCCAAACACAAAAAAAACCTCTCAAAAATATTAACATTAAAAGAGAAATTATCAACATTAAAAACACCTGGTTAAAACGTATTAAAAGTTTTACCAAAGAGAAGGTGTTTCCAAAATCCACAAAATCCGCATACAATCCATAAAATTGTATCACCAAGTTAACCTTTAAAACGATCCCTCTGGATCACAGAGTTAAAACTATAAAAAGCTTAAACTCATCCACTCGATGGGGCTGAAAACAAACGGAGGCCTGGAGAGCAGCAGAACCCTGCACTGCTGCCTCCCAGACTGCTGAAGGCACAGCCTTTTTTTTCCCAGGTGTGGGTCATCAGAGGGATTCAGCTCAGCTGTGCTCCTCAGCAGCCTGGAAGAGAGGAGGATGAGGGGCGGTGTCGGGCTGATCACCGGGGCTGGGTGATCCTGGCTCCTCCACCCGAAGAGGCCAGGCTGGTGGCCATAACAAAGTCTTTATTTCTGAAATACGCTGTTTTATTGTTCCACTCATCAGACAGACAGGTATGATCTGTGTGGGGTGTACAAACCCTCTGATCTCATGAGTCTCACACTGCCATCAGACCTGCTGCCTCCATCCCTGAGGACCTCTGGACCAGATCCTGCCATCAGCTGGTTGACCTTTAACCCTATATCCCTGATCCACAGTTCCCCTGAGACATTCCACCTCCTGGGACAGAGGACATCGATACGAGCCCCGACCCAAAGCAGGAGTCTGTTTTCCTGTTTCTTGAAGGCAAAACTGAGAGAAAACATTGTTACTCAGTAAACTCTGAATCTGATGCTAAAAGATTTCTCCCTTAGCTCACTTTAATTCAGTCCTGATTCTACATCTATAAATTATTTATTACAAAAAAACCTTTTATAGCCACTCTGAGTTTCCTCCCTCCAGTAAACCATTATTTATGTCTTAGGAAATCTTCTCAATTCTTCTTTTTATCTGTTTTTGTCCCTAACTCATCTCTATTATTTAACAGATCATTTACTGACATCAGTTCAATTTTCTGATTGGGTTATTTTAGGACGTGTGCAGAAAGCTGATCGATAACTGATCAGTGGTTATTGTGGGGACAGATTTCCTGGGGTGGTGGAAAGGTCCACCCTCTTTGGGTTATTCTTCTTACACGCTTCTTCTAGTAACAATTTATTTAGTCTCCATGCCTTAATCTGGAGTGAGAATGGAGCTGTAACCATCAAATCAGTCAGTTTACCTTCGTGAACATGCTTTAACCCTGATGGTGCGTGTGCATTTCTGACACAGCAACCATTGGTCTTTTGCAACATCTCACGTCTTTTCCATTTATTTAAACACATTTATTGATCATGAAGTCTTACAAGGTTCTAGAATAAACAGTTTGTAGATAAGTAGAGAGGAAACACAACACAATAGAAACATCCCTTATTGTTCCACAAAGGGGGAATTCAGATGTCACCAGTCTAACCCATCTGTCTGCAACACAGCTGGCTGACTAGTCCCTCTGAGATGATTGATGGGCTGCTTATTAATCCATCAGTTATGGTAGAAAGTCTTTCTGAAAGGCTTTACAACAAGATACCATGTTCGCAAACTATGGTCCACCCATCAAGATGTCCAAAACCCAGTAACACAATAACGATTTCAGTCAGGTCCCTTGAGTCTGAGGAAGGACAGTGAACTCCGAACTGAAATGTAGATTGATTAATCTGATATAAGAGTCTCAGGACTCTGGGTGCCCTGAGGGACAGCAGGGTGGAGGACAGCTGAGAACAGTAGTGATACAACTGAGTATCACCTCAGATATTTCATAGCAATTCGGCTGTGAGCCACTGGATGATGATCATTAAATTCTTTTGAAGCTGTTATGTCCTCTTGAAGCAGACAGGACAGGAGCCATAGCTTTGGGCAGTATTGAAAACGTCTGCCAGCTTCTTGGTGAATTCCTCAGCACGCTCTCTTAGAGCCAACCCCATGATGTTGTCTGGACCAGCTGCTTTCTGTGAGTTTATCCTCTGCAACGTCCTTCTGTCATCTGCAGTTGACTCACTAGAGCCCCCTGGTGGGGTTGTGGCCTCAGTGCAGGGAGAGGAATTTGATGACTCCAAGTGGGTGTGGAAGTTCTTCAGAGCTTCAGGTACCCAGGGTTTCTGGTTTGCATAGATGTTTACTACCTTTGATCTGGGGCCGCACTCCATGGTATCTTGTTGTAAACATGAGGTGATGTTTATGGATGTACGGCACAACAATGGGCTTCAGGATCTCATCACGGTATCTCTGTGCATTCAAAATGCCATCAATAAAATGCACCTGTGTTCTTCGTTCATAACAGATGCCTGCCCATATCATAACCCCACCACCACCACGGGCCACTAGATCCACAACATTGACATCAGCAAAGCCCTCACCCACACGACACACACGCTGTCTGCCATCTGCCCTGAACAATGTAAACCGAGATTCATCTGTGAAGAGAACACCTCTCCAATGTGCCAGATGCCATCGAATGTGAGCATTTGCCCATTCAAGTCTGTTACGGCTACGAGCTGGAGTCAGATCAAGACCCCGATGAGGACGACGAGCATGCAGTTGAGCTTCCCTGAGACGGTTTCTGACAGTTTGTGCAGAAATTGTTTGGTTATGCAAACCAATTATTTCAGCAGCTATCTGAGTGGCTGGTCTCAGACGATCTTGGAGGTGAACCTGCTGGATGTGGAGGTCCTGGGCTTGTGTGGTTACACGTCATCTGCGGTTGTGAGGCCGGTTGGATGTACTGCCATATTCTCTGAAACGCCTTTGGAGACAGCTTATGGTGGAGAAATGAACATTCAATGCACGAGCAACAGATCTGGTTGACATTCCTTCTGTCAGCATGCCAATTGCACGCTCCCTCAATGCTTGTGTTATCTGTAGCATTTTGCTGTGAGACAAAACTGCACATTCCAGGGTGGCATTTTATTGTGGGCATTATAAGGCCCTGTCCACACGTAGCCGGGGATCTGCCAAAACATAGATATTTTTCTACGTTTTGGCCTGTCATCCACACGAAAACAGAGTTTTTCACACGAAAACGGATCTTTTTCAAAACTCCGGCCAAAGTGAAGATCTGCGTTTTCTCCGTTTTGGGTGTCTGCGTGTGGACAGACAAAACCGGAGTTTTAAGGTCCGCAACGTCACTTTCCGCGACAAAAAATGCTGACATCACGTGTGCGACCTGTGTTTACACTAGCCGACAGCATGAATGCCCTCAGAGCTGCGCTCGCTTTATCAATTGTCCAAGCGCTTTTTGCTTGTTTGTTTTTGCAAGCGGAATTACTGCTCCTTGCAGAAGACCACAGACAAAGGACGAGGTTAAGAACGGGGAAAGTACTGCCGCCTACAGGTCTGGCATGTCCTTAACAACGTTATCCGGGTACGAGTGGACAGAGATGCAGGTTTTTGGAGGGGCGGATATTCGTTTAAAAAAAAACGGCTACGTGTGGACTAGGCCTAAGGTACACCTGTGCACTACTCATGATGTTGGATCAGCATCTTGATGTGGCACACCTGTGAGGTGGGATGGATTATCTCAGCAAAGCAGAAGTGCTCACTATCACACATTTAGACTGATTTGTGAACAATGCTTGTTAGAAATTGTAATATTGTGTATCTGGAATGAATTTTAGATCTTTAAGTCCATCTCATGAAAAATCAGAGCAGAAACAAAGGTGTTGCGTTTACATTTTTGTTGAATGTATATGTATACAGAACCATACATGGTTTTGTTTTGGGCCATCATTTTATCTTTTGTCTAACTCAAAAGTTGTGATTGGTGTAATTGGACATTTGTAATGTCAGAATTACCACAACTGTTGGATGTATTGCGGCCAACTGCAGCAGGGGTAGCAAGGCTTTTTTTAGGATGGCAGTTGCCACCCTATGCCACCCCAGTATATCCGCCCCTGACACATTTGTTGCACTGAGATGTATCCATACTCAGAAGAAGATCTCTCTGTCTTCATGTGTAGCACCATCTGCCAGGTAGAGAACAGAAATGGCTCCTCTAGGACACACAGCGATGATCCTTCATGGGAGCTTATAGCTTTTGATCACCAGATGCTGAGTAGGATCAAGCAAGATGATTCCCCTTGTTGCTATGGAAACACACTGGTTAAATGTAAGCTCTAGGTGGGAAAGGATCAGCTTCAAAACCATGTTTTTTATTTTCATTTATTTTTTTAACAATTGGGAAATTACATCAGCAAAAGTACAGCATGATGGTATTTCTGTTACTGAGACGTGCCCCTGGTAGGAGCCAGAAGAGTGGGGAGAGGAATCATCAGTGGATCAGTGAGCATCAATAAAGATCACTGGGGGCAAAAAATTTATGTATTGCCAAATCGATCAATCTGCTTTGTCATGGATGCAAAATGCAAAACTGTTTTTTAACCAGCGACGCAAAAATACTGGTCTGGAATATACATGTTACAGACTTAGAATTAGACCCAAAAATTTAATTTTTATTCCTTCTATACGTACTACTGCAGGTTAAACACTCTTCAATAAACCAGCATAACTCTTCTTTACCTTGTCTGTCAGGAAAAGACCTGCAGCTACACAAGAGCTCTCCTGTTGAGAGGTAGGTTAGGTTTGTCCTACTGGATTTTTCTACAAGTGTTTTACAGTGTAAAGTGAAACATTTCTGCTAACTCTGGCAGAGTGACATGTTTACTATAAACACAGACATTTGTTGCTAACTGTTTATTGTTTATGCTTTGTTATACAGGTGCTGATCATAAAATAAAAACATGACAAGTTGATATATTTCAGTAATTCCATAAAAATTAAAACTTGTGTGTAAGTTTCATTCATTACACACAGACTGACACATTTCAAATGTTTCTTTAATTTTGATGATTATAACTGACATCTAATGAAAATCCCAAATTCAGTATCTTCGAATATTAAAAAGTTGTGAAAAGTTCAATATTTGGCATATTATCAGCTAATTAACTAAAAACACCCGCAAAAGCCTTTAAATGGTTTCTCAGTCTAGTTCTGTAGGCTACACAAACATGGTGAAGACTGCTGACTTGACAATTGTCCAAAAGATGACCATTGACACCTTGCACAAGGAGGGCAAGACACTGCTACAGAGGCTGGCTGTTCACAGAGCTCTGTGTCCAAGCACATTAATAGAGAGGTGAAGGGAAATACAAGATGTGGTAGAAAAAAGTGTACAAGCAATAAGGATAACCGCACCCTGGAGAGGATTGTGAAACAAAACCCATTGAAAAATGTGGAGGAGATTTACAAAGAGTGGACTGCAGCTGGAGTCAGTGCTACAAGAACCACCATGCAGACGTTTGCAAGACATAGTTTCAGCTGTTGCATTCCTTGTCTCAAGCCACTCTTGAACAAGAGACAGCATCAGAAAACAAAAAGGACTGGACTGCTGCTGAGTGGTCCAAAGTTATCTTCTCTGAGGAAAGTAAATTTTGCATTTCCTTTTGAAATTAAGGTCCCAGAGTCTGGAAGAAGAGAGGAGAGGCACAGAATCCATGTTGCTTGAGGGTCAGTGTAAAGTTTCCAGAGTCAATGAGGGCTTCAGGTGCCATGTCATCTGCTGGCGTCTACTGTATTGTGTTTTCTGAGGTCCAAGGTCAGTGCAGTTGTCAACCAAGACATTTTAGAGCATTTCCTGCTGCTGACCAACTTTATGGAGATGCAGCTTTCATTTCCAACAGGACTTGGCACCTGCACACAGCTCCAAAGCTACCAGTACCTAGTTTAAGGACCACAGGGGCACCCCCAGAAAAAGTTATGGGACAGGGCCAAAGAAGATTTTGGGATGGCACACCTAATTGTTTCTTTTGGAGAGTTTAGCCTGTGGCGATGCAATGCATTGCTTCTTTCTTTCCTTTTTTTTTTTAATTCAAAAGCAATATGTATCCAAAACACTTAACTCAAACTTGAGAAACACACACATTTCAGATAAATACATTCAGTTACCGGTATGTGAAATGTTATTTCAATATTGATTTTAGAATTTTATTTTTTGTTTAAATCCCCTGTTGCTGTCTTCACAAAAATCTATGAAGATATAAACTTTTTTTAAATGGTGAGCAGCAGAAACATATTTAATTCAGATAATTTCTTTACTCATTAATTGTATAATTGTTTATTGGGTTTTAAATTTCTGTCTTGAATAAATAAGACTAATTTAAGGTTTGAGTGAACATGAATATGATAAATGAACACTGGTCTTCCCTGGGGGGCTAGTAATTTTCTAGGGCCACCCCTGAGGGGCGTCACTGAAGGACCATGGAATCCATGTTTTTGATTGGCCAGCAAACTCACCTGACCGTAACCCCATAGAAAATCTATTGGGTATTGTGAAGAGGAAGATGCAATACGCCAGACCCAAGTATTCAGAAGAGCTGAAGGCCAATATCAGAGTAACATGGGCTTTACAACACAATCAGTCATTCACCCATTCACACACACATTCGCACACTAGTGGGGATGAGCTACGATGTGGCCAAAGCTGCGCTGGGGCGGACTGACAGAGGCGAGTCTGCCAAGCACTGGCGCCACCGGTCCCTCCGACCACCACCAGCAGGCAAGGGGGGTTACGTTTCTTGCCCAAGGACACAACGACAGCGACAGACTGAGCGGGGCTTGAACCTGCAACCTTCCAATTATGGGGCGAGCACTTAACTCCTGTTCCACCGTCGCTCATACTTTTTAGTTGGCCAAAGTTCCTTTTCAATTCATTGGTCTTAATTGATATTTTAATATTTTGAGATACTGAATTTGGTGATTTTCATTAGTTGTCAGTTACGATCATCAAAATGAAAATAAACATTTGAAATTTATCAGTCTATGTGTGATGAATGAATCTGATAAACACGTTTCCCTTTTTGAATAAAATTACTGAAATAAATCAACTTTATTATGATATTCTAATTTTATGACGAGCACGTGCATTATCACTGTTCTTGTGGAAGTGGAAAATTCAAACGCAGATATTAAAAACAGTATCCAGGGTCATTCCCGTCATTCCTGGATTTTATGAGGCCACAAATGAGGGATATTTGATGTATAGTTTGCATTAAGGGACACATTTTAAAGCTGATCCAGGGTCTGCAGAAGGCAGAAGTCTGTTAATCATAGCCTGGCCAGTCATGCCAATGGGAAGCAAAGGGTCTGGTAACGCTCCCATTCAAATAACCCCACGCTCTGAAAATTCTAACCGAGCCAATCAACGCTGAGCAGCGTACGTCACACACAGCGATGCTCAGTTTTTCATAACAATGAAGATGGCATCTGAAACGGGGTTCACTGCAGCTCTTTCCTCTGTCCTAAATTACTTGAACATGTCTGTAAAACCACAAGAAGAAGAAGAGCTTAAAGCCTTTCTTCTAAAGAAAGATGTTTGTGTCATCGACAAACTCAGTCTTTGACTACAGCAAAAAAAAAAAACACAGGGTCACGCAACACAGTCATCATTTCCGTCTTTTATCTGATTGGTTATTTTTGAGCTGGCAGTCCCACCCCTCATGGTGCTCTCCGCCTCAGTCCTGTGAAGAATAGATAGAGGGCAAGTCTGGCACGCCAGGCCATGTTGATCACTAGTTGATTCAAATCTGCTGATGTGGAGCAGAGTGACATCTAAAACCTGCAGAATGGTGGCCCTCAAGGACTTGAGCTGGGCACCATTGTCTTACAGAGTCATCTCACTGCCAGATTGTACAATCATGCTAATGGAGGAGTGTGTGATTGGTACATTTTGTGTGTTTCGGCAGGATGTGAGCACTTGTAGAGATTGCAGTGGTAGTCCGTGGTGAGGAGGTCCTCACAGACAGAAGTCAAAGGTTAGGTCAGACTTGCCCATCTTCTGCCTGTAGACTGCATCAAATTTTTCATTCATGGACACTGTGAAGACGTCCTTCCACAGACCTACACGACCTGCAACCAGAGCAAGGACAGTCAGATTCCACGCTGCAGTTTTCTGTCCTCACCCTAAAAAAGATTCAGCCTTTGTTCTGATGTAATCCAGCTGGTTTCAGCCTGACTCAACTCACCTGCTGCAGAGAGAGAGAGAGAGACAGACGAGGGCTACAGTCAGCTCTGTAAAATCAAGAGTGGGCCAGAGAGCAGATTTCAACTCACTGGATGAACAAAAAAGATGGAAGGAGGGGACACGAAAGAGGGGTATAAATAAAATATGAATAACACAAAAACTTAAAATATAAGGAAACAAACACAAGATGCAAACAACAATCTGAGGATGTCAAATAAAATCAGTGTTTCAGTCTGGCAGAAATCTTGACTGAACCGTTTGTGATTCCATATGATGCCACAGAGTGGTGCTAAAGTCTTCAGCCTGAGGGTAAACAATCCCTAAAAGTAGACCCATCTCAGTAAATCCTGGCTTATTGTCAAAGTGAGCCTGTTGGCTGATATCTGTCTGTGAGGGCTCAGACATCTACAGGTGCTTTACGATGCCTTCCTTCACATCTCCAGACCTACATCCAACAGCTTTCTGGTGAATAAAACCTCAGATCAGCTAATCTTTATTTACTTCTCCCCAAAAAGTAAGGTCCGAATTGGAGGTAAAAAGGCATTTAAATGTTGCCACTCCTCTTCAGAAGTGTCTAAACTTCAGGTCTGACTGAACTACTTTAAAAGAAAGCTGGAAGGTTTAGATGGAGATTCGCCTGGCTGCCAAGCTGAGCGGATCTTATGGTGATTTATTCATTTTATTCTTGAAACCATCTTTGTGTTTCTGTTTGTTTCTTTAAAAAACTGATTTGTAATCTCAGCAAAGTTTGTCCCCGTTACATAAAAGGTTTTAATTGACTGAATGAGATAATTAAATGCTCCTCTTAAAAACAAAAATCAACACAAACACAACACGGTTCTGGTGAGACCGGTTATTTGTGTGAAAATGCTGACTTACATATTTGTGTTGAAACAAATAAGGAGGTGAAAGGCGAGAAGCTTATGAGTTGTTGAGATGCTCGTCTCTAACCCTGAGTCTGCTGGGGTCGGTGGAGGAAGGAGTCTAAATGGTGATGAGCTGAGTTCCTGCTTACATTTTTAGTTAACACACATTTAACCAGGTTAGTCCAGATGACAGCAAAGATCTCATTTATAAGAGAAACTGGGCCATGCGTGCAGCAGCAAATAGATGTATTCCACCCCCCAAGTGTTAGTCTGTTGCCATATTCCCCAGAGTTAGATAAATGGGAAAAAGCATTTTGTAACCAGACCAGTCATTCTCCTAATTTGGCAGTATTCGGCTAGCTTTAGCTTAGCATATACAATGTAAGTGAATGGTAACAGCTAGCTAGTATGAAAAAGACAGCTAGCTAGTATGTTCTCCCAAACCAGATATTGATTAATATTCTCCACTAGTGTTGGAGGAATACCGAGGGCAGTAAGTCATTGTCTTCTACGTTCCACATTGAATAAGAGTTTTGTGAAACACGGTATTGCTATAAGTTTTCCCAACTCTCTACTACACAGGCAAGAACCTTTGTCGTGCATTAGAAATGTCCCAAACCATGGCAGTAAAAACTTAGCTCATGCATTTGTGTTTAAGGAAGTATAGGCCTTTAGGGCTGCTGCATCATGTTCTTGCGCCTTGCAGCGGCGGATTACAGCCTTTTGTCTAGTCCCAAGTCTAAATCAGCTCCTGTGACTCTTTCTTCTTACGTATTATTTACATTTGCAGTTTATTAGATTATTGAAGTCACTAAGACAAATTAGAATCATTACTGAGTAATTTTCTTGACTATTTTACACAAAATGCTAGCTGTTACCATTCACTTATATTGTTTATGCTAAGCTAACCTTTTTCCCCACTTTAACTCTGGGGAATAAGGCCACAGATTCAAAAGAAATTTCCCTAAAAACCAGTGAACTAGAGATAATCAATAATTCTTCTTTCATTAAAATCATTCACTCACAAAGTGGACCGCAACAATTTTACCACATTCTGATTAATGTGCTTGGATTTAGTTAGATTTGTATTTTTTTAACCCTCTGGAGGCAGGCGTTGCAGATTTGCAACGTTAAAACCCACACCTGGTTACTCCACATACGTATTTCATGAGTATTTTTTTACTCAGAAGTACCCCTGAAGGACTTTGTTGTTCGTCCTTTTATCAAAACTTATTTTGAGCCTGAGAGAGTTAAACAGTGGCTCAAAACAGGAACTTTCAGTTCAGTTGCTTTGTTTGAGGACGTGAAAATGCAGAGAGGGTCAAAACTTCCAGGTTTCCTTGTTAAAGGGCAAGTCGGATAGGAAGGGATGATTCCTACATATCCCAGCAGACTAAGCATCAGACATATAAAGGAGAACATCATCACTGTCACTGCCATCATTACCATTAATGCCCACTACTGCAGCTTCTGAATTTTACTTCTATTTTCTAAATTAACTCAATTAATATCCAGGAAACTGAAGACATTTTTCGATATAAATCAAATTCTGGAAAACACTGACTCTGAGATAAAATCATACATTATTATTTTTTTCTGTTGTATTTACAATGTTCAAAATGATGGAAAAATCAAACATTTAATAAGGACTTTTAATTAAAAAGTAACACAAACACAAAGTTAAGAATAAGAAAAAATAATACACAGAAAAGTTAAAAACACATAAGTAACAGTACTCTGAAGGTGTGTGGGTGAAATTGGCAGAGTGAGGTTAAATGAAGGTAAAATAAAATGTTTTTATGTTTTATAAAGCATCAAACTGATGTTTTGGTGGAATTTAGGAATTCCTTATTTCATCTTTTGATAATAATTTGCCTTCATTGCTTTAGAGAGGAAACAGAATAAAATGCATAAGGGGAATCCTGTCTGACCTCCTGTTGGGTCTTTAGTCAGCTTGATACTGAAGATTTAAATCATCTTATCCAAAGGTTCTGACTGAATCCATCTAGTCTTGTTCCAGGAATCACATCTAGTTGGTTTAAAGAGTAGACCATACCCTGAACTCACTTCTTTTCCCACTTTTTGTCATGTCATGCTAAAAATAAAGAAAAACACTCCACTTCTTATGCTCAGATTTCATTTTAAACCATTTTTCATTCTTTCTGCACATGGGTTGGATTTCTCAAAAGCAGTTGAAGAAGAGTAAATAATTTTTTCATCCCATAAAATCGGCCTTCAGCAAATTAGTTAAGCTTGTCATTACTATAATCGTGTGTTGTCTCAACAAACAAAGAAGACAATGTTGTGTTCTGATGGTGATGATCCAGTAGGAACATCTTACAGCTGTGACAAGTTTATTACTGAACTGGAGTCATTGTAAACAGTCTTGGATTCTTTCCAAACATTTTCCAGGATGTACTTTGGTCAGACGAGAGTGAAACTAAAACTTTAAACAGTCTGCAAGCCCTGAGTCAGAGGACAACCTGTCAGTCCTCAGAGAACTCCGTCAACCCTGCAGGTTAAATAAACTACACATGTAGATGTGACTTTATTTTCTTATTTATCTCAATGCAAAAGTGTATAGATAAAAAAAAGGTTTGAAGGTGTTCAATGATAAACTTAAAACAATATTAAGAAAAGGCTTGTTATAGAGTTTACAGCTTCAACAGAAACTCCTTTTATGTAATTTTAAAAAAATCAGATTTCTTATATGAAATCTTCTCCTTGTTTACAAATGAGAGGCTGTTTGGTGTCCTCTCTCACTCACCCCTATAAATGGAGAGTTCCTCGGATTTACAGCACTGCTCGATCAGCTGGTTGCAGTTTTCAACCAAAGCCTCCAACTGGACTTTGTCACAGGAAACATCGAGGAACCGGGCCAGCTGCTCTATCATCGTCCCCAGATCCTAGAAAAATAAGGGAAGAGAATAGAAAGCGTTAACCTTTGTTTAATCAGGAAGCTCCAGCTGAGGTTAAAACCCTCTTTTTTAGTGAGGTCCTGGCAAAAAACAGGCAGCAGCAAATTTTTCTGTTACTAAAATGACATAATTAAACACGAGCAAACACAAGGAAAGACTACATTTAAATTTGGTTTACCAATACAAGCAATTTTTAAAATTTATTTTGAACAAATAAGATAAAATGCATAAACATCTATAATTTAGGCGGATTGGTGCTGCATCTGCAGTGATGCAGGCGTTGTACTGGTCCATCGTGATGAAGAGAGAGATGAGCCAGAAGGTGAAGCTCTCAATTTATGGGTCGATCTACTTTCCTACCCTCACCTATGTTCATGATCTTTGGGTAGTGACCGAAAGAATGAGATTGCAGATATAAGCGACCCAAATGAGTTTTCTCCGCAGGATGTCTGGGCTCTCCCTTAGAGGTAGAGTGAGAAGTTCAGTCATCCGGGAGGGGGTTGGAGTAGATCCGCTGCTCCTCCACATCGAGAGGAGCCATTGAGGTAGCTCGAGCATCTGATTAGGATGCCTCCCTGGTGAGGTTTTCTGAGCGCGTCCAACCGGGAGGACTGTGTCTCCCACCTGGCCAGGGAGCACCTTGGGATTCCCTCGGAAAAGCTGGCCCAAGTGGCTGGGGAGAGGGATAGTCTAGGCCTCTTTACATAGGCTGCTGCCCCTGCGACCCGACTCCGGATAAGCAGAAGAAAATGGATGGATGAGCATCTATAACTTAACACAAGTTACTTGCCTGTTTATGCACATTACGCATATGCATACATATTAAAAAAGTTTCAAAGGAAGAAGGATGAAGTTTAACTTTTCACCCCTGATTTCTTAATTCAAGTAAGTCACATCTTAATAATGAAACTGTGCTAATCAAAACACATGACATGATATAGACACACATGCTTATTTTCTGTATCCTAGAGAAAATAAATATAGAATCGGCCTTGAAGATTCTTGATTCTGCAGACTGTTCCACGCCAAGAGATAAAAGCTACAGGATCGTCACCAATTTCGTTTCAATCAAACAAACTAGAAAGCAACAAGCGATCCTGTAAAGAACCAGTACTTTTCAATGCAAGAAGGGTAGGAAGATGGCAATCAAAAAAGAAAAAAAAAATTTGTTTTAACTGCAGTTTCCTTAAAAGTTTCTCTACATGTTCAGATATGCACCACCTCTATTTTACCCTCGAGAGTTCATTCCTTTGTGCGTTTATCAAATTGGAAAACAGCCTCTCCTTTGTCTTGTCTGCACTTTCAGTTAGTAATGCACCAATATGAAATTTTAGGGCCGATACAATATCCGATATTAAGATCACTGTTATGGCCAATAACCAATATTTGCCGATACCGATATACTGACATTAATGCTTCTAAAATCAGCAGATTTTGCATAAAATGAAAATGATGAAAGCTAAATTCACATTGTTATGTACACACACCACACACATTTAAAAAATAATTAATATATATATATTTTAAAAATATGTTTAAAGTGACAAAAACTGTAATTAATTTTGATTCAAAAATGTAAGGAAAGGGAGAGAGAAAATGAATAGAAAAGAGGGAAATCAGTGGATGCAGGGAAAGGAGGAATAAGTGCAGAATAATGAAAGGGTAATTGATGAAGCTCAAACCAAAGCCAGCTTGAACAAGTGAGTTTTCAGCTGCTTTTTAAAGGAGACCACTGAGTCCACTGATCTCAGGCTCAGGGGGAGAGAGTTCCAGAGTCTGGGGGCCACAGCAGCAAATGATCTGTCACCTTTGGTCTTTAGCCTGGTGCTGCACAACCAGTAGGCTTTGATCGCTGGACCTCAGGGACCTGCTGGGGGTGTAGGGACTAAGAAGATCACCAATGTAAGATGTGCTTGTCCATGTAAGGCCCTATAGACCAGAACCAGGTTCTTGAAATGAACCCTGAAGTTGACTGGCAGCCAGTGAAGCTGGAGGAGAAGTGGGGTGATGTGGGTGTGTTTGGAGGACTTGGTCAGAAGCCGAGCACAGGCATTCTGAACCACCTGTAGACGTTCAGGGAGGTTCTGCTCAGACACGTGAAAAGAGAGTTACAGTAGTCTAAGCGTGAGGAGATGAAGGTGTGGATAACTGTCTCAAGTTCAGCGTGGGACAGAATGGGACTCAGCTTAGCAATGTTCCTGAGATGGAAGAAGGAAGAGCGAACAAGAGAACTGACATGAGAATCCAGGGTGAGAGCTGGGTCAAAGGTCACACCAAGATTCCTGACTGAGGGTTTGGTGTGAGAAGCAAGCTGACCAAGAGAGTCTCTGACTTTGGGAACCAGCTTGTCTGGGGCACAGATGAGGATCTCAGTCTTATCTTCATTCAGCTGAAGAAAACTCCCAGCCATCCAGGTTTTGATAGAGTCTAAGCAGGTGTGTAACAGCTGCAGCTTAGACATCTCATGGGGCTTAAAGAGATATACAGTTGGATGTCATCTGCATAAAGATGGTAGGAGATTTCTTTAATAGAGCTCAGAATGTACTGAAGAGGAAGCAGGTAGAGTAGAAAGAGTAGAGGCTTCAGCACAGAATCTTGTGGGACACCATGGGTGAGGAAGGTGGTGGAGGACCAAAACTTGGAGACAACCATAGAGAAGGAACACTCGGACAGATAAGAGGAGAACCACTCCAGAGCAGATCCTGATGGTCCTACCCAGTCCCTCAGCCTCTCCAGTAGCAGGTGAGGGTCAACAGTGTCAAAGGCTGCAGTCAGGTCCAGCAGGACCAGAACAGAACAGTCCCCTGCATCACTGTGAGGCAGAAGGTCATTAGAGACCCTAAGAAGAGCTGTTTCAGTAGAATGAGCTCTACTAAAACCTGACTGGAAGCTATCATAGATGTTATGTTCATCAAGAGCAGCTGTGAGCTGTTTAGCCACAACCTTTTCCAAGATCTTGGAGATGAACGGAAGTTTAGAGATGGGTCTGAAGCTGCTATGGAGAGAGGGGTCAAGAATCTCCTAGGTATGGTGTGTGCACGATAAGTGTAACTTGCACATTTAGAGCTCAGGTCACCTGCCCAGGTGTTGAGTTACAAAGACTTCTCAAAGGGCTTGGTACCCACACAGCCTTGCTCATTCCATGGTAGCTTTCAAATGTGTGTGTGTGCGTGCGTGCGTGTGTGTGTGTGTGTGTGTGTGTGTGTGTGTGTGTGTGTGTGTGTGTGTGTGTGTGTGTGTGTGTGTGTGTGTGTGTGTGTGCTTGTTTACAGAGCTGCTGGTTCTGCTGCCTCATAAGTCCCAGATAAGTTTTATTTTGAAAACATAATTTTGTCTTGAAAATTTCAAGTCACTGAGAAAATAACTTGTCATGCAGACAACAGTGATGTTACTAATATTATACAATGATAGTAAAACTACCAGCTACTTTACTTCATAAGTATAATAAAAAGCTTATCTCATTTTTTAACTACACATTTCCCTGCAGCTGACCCTGCATGCAGAGACAACGGCTCCACGTGTGTCTTACATCATGAGTATAATAAAATGTTTATCTTCCTTTTAAAAGTGTAATCCAGTGGATTAAATCATCAGCATTGAGCTCCCTGCCAAAGTGGAAACCAGAAGGTCAAAAGTGGGAACAAAGTGGGCGGAGGTGTGTGTAGTGAGCTTTTATCAGGCACTAACGTCAGGAACCCTGGTGATATTCTAGTCCAGGGTCTTTCCATTAACTCTCATTCACATGATGTAACAGAAAAACTAGAAAAATGACATCTATTTATTTCCAGATGTAATTATTCCAGTTCTGTATTATCAGTATGTTGACACCAGAATTGAATTTAAAATATTATTAAGCTCTGAAAGATCAAGCTCCATATTTATGTTCCAGATGTTTCCAGCATGCTGCTCTCAGTTTGGGTTACCCGGGTTTAACCCTTTAGTTATGCTGTCTCAGGCTTAGTGGAAGACAAATTTACTCTCGCTACTCTTTATGTTTACCTTTACAGTTATTGTTACCATTAACGTAGTTTATTTCTGTTTATCTTCTATTGAAATGATGACTAGTCCAACCCATTTGGGCCCGGGTCTCTTGCCTGTCCCCTGCTTGGTAATACAGTGCATTATTCAACATTGCATCAAGTCAGAGAACATCAGCAGTAGTAGGACAAAGATGGCTGTGCTTGGAGGGGTGCAGAGTGGGATTGTATTATGTTCTGTGGTGAATCTTGGTTCTCCTTTACCACAGAAGGCCACCATGTGCTCACACGGCAACATCATCAGCTTTACTCCTAACATCACATTGTGGGCTGAGCCATTTGGTGCAGCTTGATGTCACCTCTGATTGTGACATGGAGAGATACCTCATCCAGAGACAGTGTCCCGAATCCTCATACTCTTCAACAAGTTCACACCCTGCAGATGTTTTTGAGGGCTATTAGCGCCATGATGAGATTTTCCCAGGATGGCCCCAGAACACATGTGTTTGCTCTCATGTGTAATTTTCAAAAATGAGCTGACTTGCTGTAGGGGGGGATAAAAAGGCTGCTCCAAGTCATCACTTGTATCAGGCCCAAGGGGCTGCCCCACCCTACTGACATGGGACCAGCAGTATGTCATGCACCATCCACTCCCTTATCCGTTTAATTTGATATTGTAATCGCTGCAATACTCTCATGTGACCTTTAAACATCTGCTGTTTCATTTTGTTTCCCCACTCAGTCTGGGAGGCTAACTTCTAGTATCACCAAGTGCAAATAACAGGATGAGTCACTTTTATGCACATAACAGTCTGATAGGTAGCCATCACTTGTAGGAAAACATTTCAAGTTATATGCTTTCCACATAATGTTTATGATTACTTTACAGTGATGAATGTGATAAGTTAATTATAATTTTCATCTTTAAAAATTTGGTTGCTGAGGTAATTCAGTCCCTGCACTAAAGGAGTGCAGTTCTGGTCTATGTTGCTGGTGGAATGCTGGACCTGTTCCTGGTGAGGGTTGAACTCCTCCAGGGCTGCTCTTTGTCACAGGTTCACAACCTTTATGAACAGAATTTCTTGATGTAGTTGGGCTTTGGGGTTGGGGGTAGGTGTGAGTATGTTGTGTCTAATGGCCGGAGGATTTCATCTCTTTTAATTAAATGGTCCTCCAAACCTCATCAAGCTATGGGCTCCAACTCTTGCTGGGAGGTTCACAGCCAAGTGTGAGGCAGCTGGGTGTCACAGTGCTGCAGAGTAGTTGAGTGATTGAGGTGAGGATCCAATTGCAGGTGAATAAGACAGGCAGGCTGGTGAGAACATTTAGGAATCTTTAATGTGAAGCACACGGATGCTGAAACAATGAACCGACCACCCAAGGATCCAGAGGTGAAGTTCTCCCCTGGCAGTGCCTTCTACAATGGCTCCTCCTGAGCTGTCAACTGGACTCCTCGTTGCAGACGGCCTCGCCGCTGAGCCTCAGCTTCAGCGTACCACCCTGCTCTCCCGAGTCCGGATGGGAGGTTGAGTTGGGAGGAGCTGCAGAACTATTCCTGCTTCGAGGGCACCAGGCTGGCAGTGTGCTCCAGTGTGAGTTTTGGACCAGTTGAAGCTTATAGAAAGTTGGTCCACAGCGTGGGGAGCGAGTCCAAGCTCCGCCATCACCTTCAGTCCAGTAAATGTTCCAGTCATCTCCAGTCCAGTCGTCTTCAGTCCAGGCAACATACCAGTCACCTTCAGTCAAGTCAGCACCTCCGACTCCAGGCAGGGCCGGCTGGGGCGGAGCCTCTTTGACAGGTCAGGAAAACAAGGATGGTTAGGGTCTCCACCTGGAACTCCTGGAGGCTGATGAGGAGTCGAAGCCGGGTCAGCTCAGCTTGCAGGCGAGCGAGCTCCACCGGGTGACCTGCAAGCTCAGTCCCTCTGTCTGGAGTCGGAGGTGCTGACTGGATTGAAGGTGGCTGGTATGTTGGCTGGACTGAAGAGAACTGGACTTCTGGAGGCAGCTGAGAAGGCTGGACTTCCAAGCTGGAGTGCAGAGCAGGGGCCTCTGAGATAGGCGTCACAACTCTGGTTTCTTGGCGCCGCCGTCTGGTACCCACACCTGGTTCCTATGCCACAACCCCCAGATTTCCTGGTCCTCTGGTCAGGTACTCACCTGGGGTGTGTCCTGTCACACCCATCAACCCCCTCAGTCCACCTCCGATCCTGACTGTCCTGTTCCTGAGGATGTCAATTTGTCACAGTTCCCCTCCTGTTACCATGACCTCGCCCAGGTCTTCTCTAAATGCCCGACCACCATCCTTCCTCCTCATTGCTCATATGACCTGGAGATTTGACTCCTGCCTGGCACCTTTCCACCTCGGGGCCGCTTGTTCTCCCTGTCCCCAGCAGAGACCCAGGCCATGGGCGCCTACATCTCAGAGTCTCTCCAGGGCGGGTTTATCCGCCCTTCCACCTCGCCAGGGGCAGCAGGTTTCTTTTTTGTGAAGAAGAAGGAAGGGGACCTTCGACCCTGCATCGATTATCAGGGCCTGAATAAGATCACGGACCATGATCATCACCCCCTGCCTCTGATGACCACCGCCTTGGACGCTGTGTCTCAATCCACCATTTTCACTTAGTTGGACCTGCGCAGTGCTTACAATCTAGTCAGGATCAAACAGGGCGACGAATGGAAGACTGCCTTCATCACTCCAACCGGCCACTGGGAGTACTTGGTGATGCCCTTTGGCTTATGCAATAGCCCTGCGGCCTTCCAACGTTTATTCACTGACATTCTGCGAGATATGTTGGGCAGGTGGGTCTTTGTCTATCTGTACGATAATCTGATTTACTCCCGAACCCATGAGGAAGACATCTCACATGTCTGAGCCATCCTCTCCCAGCTTTTGGAGAATCAGCTCTACTGCAAGCTAGAGAAGTGTGCTTTCCATCAAGAGACCACCTCCTTCCTGGGGTTCATTATCTCATCCCGTAGTCTGTTAATGATCCCTCAGAAGGTCCAAGCAGTGGCCCAGTGGCCTCTACCCACTTCCATAAAACACCTCCAGAGTTTCCTGGGATTCTCCAACTTCTACCAGCATTTCATTTGCGGTTTCATCACCATTGCGGCCCCTCTCACTGCCCTAACCAAGTCATCCAACCAGACGCATCCTTTCCGCCTCACCCCCAAGGCCACACAATCTTTTAACACTCTGGTCCACCGGTTTACCACCGCTCCTATCCTTGTGCACCCCGACACGGCAAAACCCTTCATGGTGGAGGTGGATGCCTCAGAAATAGGAGCCGGGTTGGTTCTCTCCCAACACAGCTCAGACTCTAAGCTCCACCCTTGCGCCTACTTTACCCGTAAATTCTCCCCAACCCAGAGGAATTACAGAGTGGGAGACAGGGAGCTCCTAGAAATTAAATGGGCATTAGAGGAGTGGCGGCAGTGGTTGTTGGGTGTGACAGAACCGTTTACCTTCTGGACGAATCACCAAAACCGTATCCACATACAGACCACCAAACAACTTAATCCCTGTCAAGCTCGTTGGGCACTGTTTTTCGAATCTTTCCATTTTCAACTGGCTTACCGCCCCGGTTCTAAGAACTTGAAAGCTGATGCTCTCTCTCGACATTACGCCCAGTCCACCCCATCAGAGAGCTGCTTCCCATTCTGCCAACTCAAAGGTTTGTGGCTGCCCTCCACTGGCCGTTGGAGGACGCCATCCGAGCCGCCTTACCCAACGACCCTGCACCTGCCAATACGCCTCCCAACTGACTCTATGTGCCTGCCGCTTGTTGCCTCGAGGCCCTAACATGGGCGCATGCCTCTCGCCTCTCTGGTCACCAAGGGAGAACCCGCACTCTCCAGTTTCTACAATGAGCTATCTGGTGGCCCTCCATGAGCAAGGACATCCAGAAATATGTGGCCACATGCCCCACCTGTGCCTGCTCAAGGTCCCTGAACCAACCCTCCACTGGGAATTTACGGCCTCTCCCAGTTCCACTCAGACCTTTGTCTCACATCGGCCTAGACTTTGTCATGGGATTACCCACTGTCAACCATCTCGAGACCATACTGACGATCGTCGACCGATTCTCCAAGGCTGTCCACCTAGTGTGCCTCCCCGTCTGCCCACTGCTAAGCAGACAGCCGAGATGGTGGTACGTCTCCACGGGTTCCCCAGGACATTGTCTCGGATCGGGGGCTCCAATTCATGTCCAAATTCTGGAAGGCGTTCTGTCGCCTGGTGGGTGTCAGTAGCAGCCTCTCCTCTGGCTACCACCCCCAGACGAATGGCCAGACAGAGCGGACGAATCAACAATTGGGCCAATACCCCCGATGCTTCGCCTCCTCCCAACCATCCACCTGGCCCAAATGTCTTTTGTGGGCAGAGACAACCTTCACATTTCCTCAGCCATGGGGTTCTCACCATTTGAGGTATGTTACGGAGACCAACCTCCCCTTTATGACCACCAGGAACCTGAGACAGAGGTCCCGCCGGCCCAGGCCTTGGTCAGACGCTGCCGCCTCACCTGGATCTGGGCTAGGGCGGCCATTAAACGAGCGAACACGGAGTATGCTCGCCAGCATGGACAGCGCCGCCGAATCTGTCCCTCCTTTCGGCCTGGCGACAGGGTATGGGTGTCCACCAGAAACATGCGTCTGCCCTTGGGCTCCTGGAAGCTCGCCTCTTGGTTTTTGGGACCCTACCCTGTTGAGAATAGGATTAACCCAGTGTAACCCAGTTCTCTCATTTTGGACTTCTGGGCCTGTCGCTCTGGAATTTAGTGAGCAGTCCCTCGGGGGGGGAGGGGGGTCATGTCATGCCCGCTCTCTCACGACACCCACACGCCCCATCCAGAGGGAGATCGACTCACTCCCGCCAGCAGAACTCCACTACCCAGCATTCCCAGTGTCAGACTTCTGGCCTACGTCATATGCCATACAAAGGGAAGTACCTCACAACACCAGCTCACTCAGTCATTGTTTCTCGCAAAACCGTGTTCTGAGTTCTGACCAACCCTAGCCTGATTACTCAGCCTGTTCTAACCGGATCAGCCAGAGCCATCCAGCCTGCTGACTTCCAGTAAGTCAGTCTTGTTTACTTTTGGAACCGCTGTGCGCTCACGCTTCCAGACGCGTTGTGTCCCCGGCTCCTAGATCAAACCGCGTGCCAGTCTCGCCCAGCGTTAGTCACTCCGCGCTTGGGTCTAAAGATATGCAACACTCAAACTCCCACTAAATCAGCTCAGCTCAGACTTAGCCTGACACTGTTGTTGAGAATGAGTTTATTTCTGTGGAAGAAACGCTCTGGCGTCCTGTTTCAGGAAGCAGAATTCAGAGGAATGAGGGGTGGGAAATGACAGCAACACAACTCCACCGGTGTCTTCATTCCCTCTTCTTTCTTGGGTGAAAAATGCAACATTTTCACAAATATAAGTCTGCTAGCTGAGACGTGCTAAATCAACACAGCCTGCCACGGTTACAAACCAAGGTGGGTGAGTCCATGAATGCTAATACTGCCCTGTGATGTAGAAGGGACTGACCTTTTATGACCCTATCATTCCCCTGTCTATTTTCTTTCTGTGGCTGATGCAGGAAATAGGACTAGGAGACAATTTTCACATTCAGCATGCATGTGAAAGTCAGCTTGACAAATAGTATTTTAAAAGAACAAGCATAATACATTTCTGACATACCCTGGCACAGGAGACAAATTCTGTACCTTGTACATGTCCTCATATTTCAAGAAAAGAACATTTGAGTCCAGACGATGCTCCCAAAATTCCTGAACATGATCAAACCAGGATCCGTACCCCACTGAGAAAGGAAGGAAAGGAGAAGTCTGAGAGTGATGCAGTAAAGTTAAAAAGTTTTAATATCAGTGAGATGAAGCAGAGTAAATGTCTTTAAACCCTTTGATAAATTACACTCACATTTGTCATTCATGAAGCGCCGGCAGAACTCCTGAAAGGTCCCCCGGTAGCTCATGGTCCTGAGAGAGCGGTGGAACTGGTAGTAGGACACTACCAGATCTTTGGGGTTTCTGGCCATGTAGATCACCTAAGAACCAAAACAATAAAGCATCAAAATGAGTTTTTGCAGAGCTGTAGTTTAAAACACAGTCCTGTAGATTAGCTTGCTGGACAAACAGCTAACCTAACTTCAAACATCCCAACAGACACAGTTTCAAATTAGAACTTCTTCTCCTTTGCATTGTCAGTTCAAAGTAACACCTTCCTTAAAATACATCCATCAATGTTTTCATTAAACTTCTTGAAGCAGTAAATGTGTTCATGAGCAGCCCTGCTGACCTTAGCCTCCCCGTTGTGCATGGCTGTTGGAAGAAATCTGTGGGGAAGATGGCTTTTAATAAAGCGAGGCGACGTCAGCTCCTGTAGAAGCACAAAGGGAATCAGTCCACAGTCTTTAGTCAGTCCTTATAGATGTCTACCTGATCAAACATCCACCTGAAATGTGTTTTATCAGAAAACTGTTCAATGGAAAGTTTGTAAAAGCTGATGCTATAAAAATCTAATATTACAGCTGTAAAGAAATTTTTTTCTGTTTCATATTTTCATTTTGATTACAACTTTGTAGATTATATGGAAGTAGTCCTGCTAGCACAGGAATTAGCTCACAACAGCAGTTCATTGCTTCCACAAAAGTGAGTGAAAATAAAAAACCAGCTTCTCTTTAGTGTGTGTTTTCTGAGTGTCTATTGTAATGTGTGTAGATTTTGTAAACTCAGCTGAATAATGAATTGCCCCTTGGGGACTATGAAGTATTTGAAGGTGTGGTTGACTGAAAAATATTTTTAAATGATTATTTCTGAATATAATCAGTCACTCTGAGTTTTTAATAAAACGTAAAACAGTTTTCAACACTTATCTCCTGGATTCTGATAGAAAATAGACAGTGAAATGCTAGGATTTGAAAATCCTCACATATCTAATTCACTCTGTGAATTTGCATTCATGGCCTTGCCCATCTTGGCTTGCGCCCACCCATAGGAGGGCAAGAGCAGCTCATAATTCTAACAATTAAGTCTGAAATTTGCAGTTATGACGACTGGGCTGGATTCAGATGCACTTTCCACATATCACCACCAGGGAATGCCAAATCACCATTCTGATGCATCACACCGACAGACCGGTAACAGCAAAATTGTTCAAAAAAATGTGCTTATTATTCACCAATATATGAATATCCAGCATTAAAAAACAACAAAGCTAATTTCGTGAAGTTAAAGGTATTGGCCAGACTCTGCATTAACATCTATATAAATATAAATTGGGTTAAGTTTTTGATTTTGTTGAGGAATCGTGTCGTAAATCATTACAGAAAATCAAAATTCTCTCCTTGCAAAGTTTTGCAGCGAGGAGAGAGAGAGCGGAGAGTGTCTTGGTGATAGAGACTTTGCAACATGGCTGAACACATTCTGTTAGCCAATCAGAAACGAGGTGTGTGTGTGATTAAAGTGTCCCCATTGAGACGTTGCAGCATTTAAAATGTTTCTCTCTGATCATCAAAAATCAAGTCCAGCTTAAATATCAACAGGAACATTATCTTTGGTGTGAGTTTTGGTCAGATGAGTGCCATCTTTACTCGTACCTGTATGATGTCGAGCCCAGGTTGTGGGTATTCTAAGACAGGCAGCTGTTCGTCTATGTTCATGAGGCCGATCTCATCAGGGTCTGCTCCATCTGCTCCCTGGCTCACGAGATACACCACTTCCTGTAGTAAACTGGTGCCTGCACACAAAGCAAAATGAGATAGCCAGAGACATTTAGGACATGTGGACTGCAGAACAACACGGAGACACAGTCAGGTCCATAAATGTTGGGACATCAACACAATGCTAACATTTTTGGCTCTATACACCACCACAATGGATATCAAATGAAACAAACAAGATGTGCTTTAACTGCTGACTGTCAGCTTTTATTTGAGGGTATTTACATCCAAATCAGATGAACGGTGTAGGAATTACAACAGTTTGCATATGTGCCTCCCACTTGTTAAGGGACCAAAAGTAATGGGACAGAATAAGAACCATAAATCAAACTTATACATTTCAATACTTGGTTGCAAATCCTTTGCAGTCAATTACAGCCTGAAGTCTGGAACACATAGACATCACCAGACGTTGGGTTGTACAAGAACACAACACAAAGCTGGCAGAATGGAGGAAAAACTGAAGAGAAGCTTCTGTTTCAGGTCAAGATCACCACATTCTGCTCAGGATCTTGTATGTAGTGGGAAGCAATCCAGTAAAAAGAAACTTGGCATCAGTAGCTGAATGATGTGTCCAACAACACTTAAGTCTTGGTGGTCTGACACTGAGTCAAATAAAAACACATTTTCTGTCAGACCATAACCCCAAAACATCTATTTTGTCTTTATTGTGTAATGTGGAGCTGGCTCTGTTTCACACTCAGCAAAGGTAAAACATGCAGTCCTCCTAGATGTCAGAGTTTTAGTTTTTTTTTAAAGTTAACATTTGTTCACTGTCTTCTCTGTGCAGATTTTAGCTTTAAAAACAAATTAATTGTATTTGTTTCAGTTCCACAATATCATTTCATGGCATCACAGAGCCATGTGATGCCTTGCAATGTGAAAACTTTACCAAATGTCTCCACATTCTTTTGATGTACTGATAGCTACCAGGCACAGAATGCACAAGAAGATAAAACAGCATCACATGATGGGACACTTTTAGTCCGTTTCTCACTTTGCTCAGAAATCTTAAACCAGATGAAGAGTGTGTGCAGAACCTGCCAGGAACCAAACAAGACACATTCAGAGAACCGTGCACAAGGATTAATAGGAACATGCGTGTGTCTGTGTGTGTGTGTGTGTGTGGGGGGGGGGGGGGGCAATTTTTAGCTGAAGGAGTTAATTCAATCAAATAAACACTAAAATGAATAAAGGGTTTTGGACTTCTGGGTGCTGCTGACTATCTTTCTCATTTGTTAGGCAAGCCCACACACACACTTGCTTTAGAGTCCTTGAACTCTGAAAGGTGCTAAACAAGTGCAGATCATTCATCATGATAATTCTCCTTGGATTTCTCTGGTTGGATCTCAGAACCAGTCATCTTTACATGTTTTGGGTTTTATGTTCAGATTTCTCCAGGAGCAAAAACATAGAGTTAGAACCTCAGGGGGCTGGACCGATGGATGGATGGATGGATGGATGGATGGATGGATGGATGGATGGATGAGTAGATGGATGGATGGATGAGTAGATGGATGGATGGATGGATGAGTAGATGGATGGATGGATGAGTAGATGGATGGATGGATGAGTAGATGGATGGATGGATGAGTAGATGGATGGATGGATGAGTAGATGGATGGATGGATGGATGGATGGATGGATGGTTGGATAAACATTCACTGCCCTGTCATCCATTCTAATAAATTCCTCCACTGTAAGTGTTCACTAATTATTATGAAACTTCAATCAATTATATGGCGCTAGCTACAAACCACTGGGCCAGTTCCTGACAGGACTTATGTTAGAACTATACTGAAATCTCTAAAATGTAGTCTCTGTTCATGTGGTGCTTTACATGACTGTAAATCTATAAATAACTTTTGTAGGAAAAACAGCTTAAAAATTCTGTTAAGGACTGCCTTGTGTTGGTTTTCTCAGCATCAAAGGGAGTTTGTATAAGGACATCATCAACACTCTTCAGACGTCTCAGGGGTCATTGTCTCCCACCCGCAGATCCCTCACCAGGCAGCTTGCAGCCCTGCACAAGGACACTATAAACACAGCCCCCAGTATGTGTGTGAGTGTGTGTGTGTGTGCGCGTGTTATCTTGATGAGGACCAGATTAGAATGTGGTGAAGTATGTAGCACAAACAGAACTTATGGATTTATTTTATTTGACTCATTCGTTTGTTGGGTAACTTAAGAGCAATCTGAGCTAAATGCTGACAGAGGCCTCCAGAACCTGGATCAGCTGATAGAAGCAGGATTACTAACATCAGCTGGAGCATCAGCAGCTTTGATAAAATAATCAGCATCACAACTCTAGTTTGTGCATTTGATTCATGTTAAACTCTAATAAATAAAGCATAATTATGGTTTAGAGCTGCAGCAGCAGCTGCAGCAGAGGCATGCGCACCTCCTGCGCAGGCCTGTTTACCTGACTTCGGGTAGGTGACGATCCACACGTCGCTGCTTCTGAGGGAGAAGTTGGAGATCTCCTCCATTTTTCCTTTGCAGAACGGTGGAAGACGCACTCCATCAAACTCGAAGTATTTGCTTTCAAACTCGATCGGCGTGCTCGGCGTGTTTGCCTCGCTCTCCGCCATCCTCGGAATCGGACGCCAGCGCAGTTAGAAGAACCGGGCCCACTCACCTCCCAACAGTCTGTCCTCTGATAAACACACCGAGAGGGTTAAACTGGTTGTGATGGAGGGACTGGTGCAAGCAGGATGCTGCACACAGGCTGTCGCAGTCAGCGAATCCTGAGCGGGAGAGGTGATGTAATGCGCGTTCTCGCAGCATCAGGACCACTTTCACGTGGGTGCGGCGCGCGGCCGCAGTGGAGACATAAACATCCAGTCCTACTTTAATACGCACCATATAATAATAATAATAATAATAACAATGGGTTAATAAATAATAATATCTGTAGTTACACACTGTTATAACAACCATAACTAAAGAAAAGTGGTTTAATTTGCATTTTTGCTTGTGCTTCGTGTGACGCAGCACTAGTGAACGTCACGCGATTGGATCAAAGCTGCTGTTTATCGGATCTTCTTTCATGGCTGAAATTCGCTCATGATTCGGTTATACAGTTGACATATAACTAAAGGGCGTTTCCACCGATTTTCATCGTCTGAATTTTCTTTGATCAGCTCTATAGAGCTTTAGAGCTTTCTGTTTCTGACTGTTCAAGAAAGAGCAAAAATTATGATCAAATTCCCCCAAAATGTTTTTCTGTTGAACTTCCACATATTTTCTTATTCTTTGTTTCATCTGGAAGACAGATAATAAGGTCTTGGATAAGCCTTTGGATAAAATGAAAACAGTCACGTAAAACTACAAAACAAAGAGATCAGATTACACAAGTTTACAAAATTGGGCTGAATTAAGTTTTGGTTTATAGCAATTTATAAATTGTGTTATATCTCTTAATTCATCAAATATTTAATTCATATTTAGTTATATAATGTATATTTTAGCCAGACATTTAAATTATTTAGGCGAAGTTAAAATTTGTAACATTAATTGAGTTTTAAAGATTCAACTATTTGTGTGGAATAATCTCAACCACAACCAAGCGTCAACAGTCTAAGTATTGAAGTCTATGTATTAAACTCGATGATAAAATAAATTAAATATTCTGTGGAATTGCCCTTTAGCTACGTGCCAAGATGTAAACTAACTTCAACGTCGTGTTTGTTTCTGGAACACTTTGTTCCCAAACAAATTGTTGGTGTGTTAACAGTCGACACATGAACACATGCGTCGTATTGGTGTATCGTAATGTTCTAAAACAGCTAACTAACCTTGTTAGTTAGTGGTAATTTAAACCAATCCCTCCGATTTGTGATTACACGAGTAGGGTGCGTTCAAGTGCTTCTTCAAACTCACTTGTTCCCTTATAAAGAACCTTTCCAGAGATTCGTCAATTTGTAAAGTCAGAATTTCGCTTTAGAACCGACATCTGTCCAGATGTTAAAGAAATAGGATGTAGTCGTGACATTTTTACTATGTGTTCTGAAACACAGAAGGTACAACTGTATTTAGTAAAAGACAGAAAGAAAGTAACAAAACAAAACGGGCAAACCCATTCAAGCATTTTACAGTGTAGAACAACACCAACATATATTAGCTGTTGCTTTCGTGTTTAGATAAAAACAAAACTTGAGTAATAAAAATCTAGTTTACTTCAATAGTTTTCATATTTACGACCGTACGTGAACGCGTCAAGCTCTGCTTATAAAACAGTGTCAGTTCTGCTTTTGCGACCTTCCGCAGGCAGCAGTGAGCGGAACGGTCCCTTTACCAGACCTGTTCTGTGTCCGGTTCCCCTGACGGGGCATGTCCCGCCATGTTCGACCTAAATGGGGGCTGGAATCTGTCCTTCGCCGGCTGCGGGTTTCTGGGGATCTACCACATCGGGGTGGCCAGCTGCCTGCTGGAGAAGGCTCCTTACCTGGTCAAGGGGGCGACCCGGCTGTACGGGGCTTCTGCCGGGGCTCTGACCGCCTCGATGCTCGCCAGCCAGGCCTGCATAGGTAAGACTCACACACCTGCTCATCACCGGTGCTCCCTTATTTCAGCAACTTTAAAAACAGTAAAATAGGACTCTCCACTGTTGGAGTCGTGGAGCAGATGAGGCAGGCTGGCATTTTACTGATTTGTTTATGTGGGTGATTTGTTTTTTGTCAAGAAAAAAAGTGTGTGTGTGTGTGTGTGTGTGTGTGTGTGTGTGTGTGTGTGTGTGTGTGTGTGTCAGAGGCGCTTTAACTTACACTTTCCAGCATAAGCATGAGTTGATATCAGACAAGGGTCCCCATGGACCTAAAGCACACAGAGATAAAAACCTGCAGTGACCTCAGTCATAGGAACAGGTTCATTCAGGTCGCTGACGCCTGATATCATTGATCCAGCTGCTGGAATCCAGTCATAGTGTGTACTTTCTTTCTCACAATTACCCTGTTTATTTTTTAGCTAAATGCTGCGAGGACGTTATTGAGGTGGCAAAGGAAGCCCGGAAGAGAAACCTGGGCCCACTTCACCCAACTTTCAACCTGGTGAAGGTTCTGAGGTCTGGCCTGAACCGGGACCTGCCGTCTGACGCCCACGTCCTGGCTTCAGGGAGGCTGAGTGTTTCTCTCACCAGGGTGTCAGATGGAGAGAATGTGCTGGTGTCTGAGTTCAGCTCCAAAGAGGAGCTAATACAGGTCAGGAGCTTATCAATGTTCTCACACGATGCTGGAAATGTTCTGGTGCTCTCATCATTGCTGCTTTGACCTGGCGTTATGTTCACAGGCTCTCGTCTGCAGCTGTTTCATCCCCATCTACTGTGGGCTGATTCCTCCATCTTTCAGAGGAGTGGTAGGTGATTTATTACACTGCAAACAGTAACCAGTCACAGTAAATCTTGAATGTTTTACTGGGATAAATAAGAGCCATGTAAGGTGGAGATACACCGATTGTATTTTTGAGGGCTGATAACGATTTCCTGGTCTTGTAGAGCTCATACATGTCAATGTCATCTTATACTGAAAAACTAGAGCAGGCAAAACATATTCTGATTCTGGAAGTAAAGATTTCAGTAGTGGAACATCTGTTAGTGTGAATTAGCTCGTCATGATGGTGAGTTTGTGGATTCACACTTAGCGGTGTTGGATTCACAGACAGAATAATAGATCAGACTTTTGAGTTTTAAATTAGCTGATCACAGATTCACATCTTTCAGGATAATGGTTGATTCTGATCGGCAGGATTTTTAGGTCGTCCTGTGAAACAAAGGTTGATTGATGGACTCGTATTTTCAGAACAAGAGTCTGAGAACCGGAGATGTAATCGTGAAACTTCCTCCTAATCACCTGCATCAATCAGGTGTTTCTAATCCTATAATAACTAATTCCAGCTAAATGTCTCATAAACATGAATTCAGCAGCCAGGTTCAATAGGAGACAGAACCCCTGAAACAGAATCTGGGGTGAATATTTAGTTTTTAATTAGGAAAATATTTCAGTCTTTTCCATGGAGTGGGTGGGGCTTAAAGCTCAGGGGCGTGTCCAGGGAGTGGCCTGGGGTAGCACATGCCACCCTTGGAATCTGATTGGCCACCCCAGGTGCCACCACACTAATTTACCTTTAAATAGACTTCTCATTGTCCACAAAAGGCTTGGGGGTAAAACAAAAAAAAAAAAAAAAGCATAACCATTGGTGCCACCCATGCACAAAGTTGTGCCTCACCTGGGCCACCCCGTTTTAAAAGATCCGGACACGCCACTGTTAAAGCTTGCACTGGAACTAACCACTAGAGGGTGCTTTGTTTTTTTCTGCTTTAATTTTTACTTCATGTTCCTGTGTTATTATTATAAATATAGACGGGTTGATATCATCAGACAGGAGCCAACATGGCAGAACCTGAAACCAGGACGCAGCATCACTCTCATCTAACCAATGGAGATGAAGTCCTCTTTATTTATGTACCTGACTTGTTATAAAACACTAAAAAACGTGATTAAACTTTGTTTAGACTGTAGCAGAGTTTTTTTTTTTATCTCCTGATTCATCTGCTGCGGGTTTCAGACTGTGTAGACTTCTGTACTGGACTTCACCCAGCAATCCAAATAACTCTGTCTTTTATTACTAGGGAATACCCTATCAGATCTGAGTCATAAATAGTTCACTAGCTTTAATGAACACAGATTAAAATCCACGACTTTATCATTGCTAAATGCTATTTCATACTAGCAAAGACAGATGTTTTCATTAAATGTTTTTACTTATGGATTTAAAATGTTCTAATTATTCAAACATTTTCAAAAAGTTTTCTATTTATGACCACCCCTTGAGGTAACCCAGCATCTGAAAGGCAGAGCTGTGAAATAATTGGAAATCTGTATCAGCCCTCAGAACTAGAGTGGATTCAACTCCATTATTATTATTATTATTATTACTGTTATCATCTATTAAATGGCTGTGTTTGCGTGCTGGAAGCATCAAAACAGCTGACCATCCTAATGTCTGAAATGGGAACTGAAAAAAGCTGAAGCTGAATGTTTGTTCTTGTGTATCACGATAATACTGAACATTTAAGCCCCCCCACCCCCCCACCCCATTACAACTCTTTAATCAGCGGGCCAGCTTTTAATTATTTGTTTATTTGTACTGAAACATAAACAGAACTTATCTTGACAAAAAGGCTTCTTGATTCTTTGATTTCTTTAATATTTACATCAAACCGCCTCTGACCTTAAAGTATTACAATTAGTACTTAATTACTTTTATAGTACTTTCATAGTGCTTTTCCCAAAAATCTGTCTTACACACATCTACTGCCCTCTAGTGGAGGATCTACAGGTGGCAAGAGCCAATTTTATTTCTGTATTACTGTCATACTGTTTGTGGGGCAGCAGTAGCTCAGGAGGTAGAGCGGGTTGCCTCATGATTGGAGGGTCATGGGTTTGATTCCAGCTCCCGCCAGGGGTATTCTGCAGTTGTGTCCTTGGGCAAGACACTCACCCAACTTGCCTTCGTTAGTGGTGGTCAGAGGGGCCAACGGCGCCAAATGACAGCCTCGCCTCTGTCAGACCTCCCCAGGGCAGCTGTGGCTACAAAGTAGCTTACCATCACTAGCAGTGTGTGAATGTGAGAGTGCATGAAAGCGTCTTTGAGTGTCCTAAAAAGCGCAGTATAAGTTCAATGTATTATTATTATTATTATAGTGGTAAATATTTATATAGTCAAATAAAATATTTTCATATTGTTGGTAGTTAAAGGTGCATTATGTAGAAATGAAATAAAAATTATATCCTGTGGTAAAATTTGGCCAATGCAAACACTTTAAACATCTCTTGAGATTTTTGCCGGCTGCCGTCAAATTACAGTTGTCTGCACTACAGTATTAGGTCGTAGGAGACACGGCAACCTCACACTCACTGATGGTAAACAGTAGCGCTGGGGGTAAACGATAAATTTTTAAACAATTATTTGGGAGATTATTTTATCGAATAGTCGACTATTCTAATGACAATTTAGATGATTAATCTAACGCTTATTTTTCTGTTGCGCGAATAATAAAAACCAGAAAATCTCAAATTAATACCCCAGATTTAATAAACTGGTACTGTTAGAGAATAAACACTACAGGCCTTCCATTTGTATAGCACTGCTTTTCGTGTGTTGTGGTGGGTTGTGTTCTGGTGACATGTAGAGCTTGGGAGTGCAGGCTGCTGAGCCTAAGAGGTGGTTGGAGACGGAGTTTTGTTCTCTATGCTCCTTTGTTTTTGTCACTCATTTGCGTGTGGCGAGTGGTGTTACAACACTTCCCGGGGAGTTTGTCTCGTGTGCAAAAAGGAAGGGACAATAACATCAGGTTTATTTACAAAAACACTAAACTTTCAACCTACAGGTTGGGAATACTAACAAACAAAACAAATACGGCCTGTGGGGAATTAAAACAAAAGTACAAATAAGTAGGATTTAGATGTCCCATTGGGAAAAGTTTCTGGCCAAGATTTTTTTCTGGGTTCTAGACTAAAGTAAGGATCTCACAAACTCTAAACTGGATGGTTAAATTCAAGGTGAAATTTTAAACTAAACCAAAAACCCACAACACTCTAAATGTAGCTTAAAGGGAGATCTACACCACACAAATGATAAGCTCTAAACCAAAACTTAACAGCTTATCCAAACAACAGAGATGTTAGCAAAAACTCTAACGGTAGCTTTACCAACGTTAAACGCAAGTTACCACGTTTAAATAAACCAAAAAGATCCAGCAAACTAACCAGCGCAGAGGAGAGACTGCTACCACAAAAACAGCTCTCCTAATGTCTGAAAGAAGCTTCCTCATGAAGGGAGAAACACTAATCCCGGTGATTTTCTACATCTGCCATAGAGACGAAGCAGCGCCTTTGACCATAGAAGTTGTTGTTTGTTACCTGGAGACGGAGGCGGGCGAAACAGGAAGAGAATCTGGTAGCGGACATTGTCACGGGTCTTTGGTTTGGCGGAGATGTTAGTGAAGGAGGAGAAGAGAGCGAACTAGAAGAAAAGCAACCCCTGGGGACACAACAAGTGGGCGTGGTACGTCGACTACTGGATCTGACGTCGACGAATTTTTAGAATCGAGTCGTTGACGTCATCGATGCTTCGCTACAGCTCTAGTAAACAGTAGTTACATCCCTCCTTCTTTTGTTTTGAAAGGAGAAAAACGGAAAATCCCCGCAGCTAGCTGGATATAAAATATCGTTCAGTGTAATCTTCCTTCCAAAACGACTGAAACATTAAACTTTTTGGGGATTTTCTCATTGTAAAATTCTCAGTATAATCATACATACAGCACCTTTAAATTCAGCCAGCTGTAAGCTAGATTTTAACATTATTAAATATATATTTCAAGCTTTAAACGGTAAATTGATTAGGGTTCTATTTGCGAAGTTTTACAGTCAAAACAAACAAGATGACTGAACCAGAAGCTAAATGGGTTAGCAGTGAGCTAACAAGACTAAATCAGGTGATTCAACAATTATTCAACAGCACACTGTGGACCGTCGGGTAATTGACCCTGAATAGACCCACAGAGTCCAAATCCCTCACAGAACAAGAGACCATCAGCTGGATTCAGGTTGCTTTCATGGCTCAGAACTTTCTTATTGGACCTCCCCTGTCAATGGGTGTTATCAGTAGATTGTGTACATCGAGTACTATCAGATACTTGTACTTCCTCTCTGCTCAGAGTGCAGTTTAATGTCTCTTATCAGCTGTGAGCATGACTGAACACACAGGAGCAGGTTAGACGCACGCACCAACAAATAGAGCCCGTGTTGAAAACTGGAACACAGTTTGATTGATTTTCTTGGAGACCAAACAATGTGTTTAAATATATAAAGTCAGTTTAACTCAGGTCACACACAATTTAATGGGTTTTAATCTCTGGACAGGGTACTTTTATTTTTTCTGTTTAATGACATCTCACGAGGGCTGCAGCCATTCTGCCTCTGAGTTTGTGACCAGAAAGTTTTCACAGGTCACAAAAATATCCAAGCTTCGTGCTTCATGAAAGATCAGTTCAGTTGGGTTTTATCAGAAACTCTTATCTGGACATTTGTCTTTATATAAAAATTATCATACATCAGATGTTTTTTGTCAGTCACAGGGTTTCTTGTTGTTGTTGCCATGGTGATAAAGTCTGGCAGCTGTATATCTGTGAACAGATTGATGCAGTTCTGTTTGGTCTTTGTTTTCTTCTCAGCTGGTCTCATTGTGTTTGTGAGGAATTCTTCTGAAATCAGAAGTTAACTGGTGTTCAACAGCTTTTACTTTCCTTATGTCTGACACCACCTCACATCTGCGACCTTTATCCCTGATCTCCTCCACCCTGTTTTGTCTCTTAGCTCCTTCATGCAGAAAACAACAGTCAGCATGTTGTGCGACAATGATAGCTGTCCTCCAGAAACACGTGATGCCTGAGCAGAACACATGGGTCACGTGGTTGAAATAAAACATCAGGCCCCCAGCCCAGCCTCCTCGTTCAGTGGGTTTCTCAAAACGTTTATTTTCTGTCTGTGAACTTTCACATGTTTCACTCACTCACTTTTTCCTGGAATGTTGGAATCCTCCTGAGTGTTCTGCTGTTTTACTGTTTGTTTAACGCAGACTCAACGACTTTTGAATTTGATCCAAAAGTATTATTTTTCAAACAGAATTGTATTATGCTGTCTCTGACTGTAAAACTTTCTGGATCCTGCAAACGAATCGTGTAAATCGGGTTTATGCTGCATCATTACATCATACATAAGTTGAAGCGTGTGTGTTCAGAGCGCTGACCCACATTCCTGCACTAACCCACTTTCTAGCTGGAGCAATTGGCTTTTTCCTGTCTCCTTGAATTCTGTTCATTTTTCTCTCACTGGAAGACAAGGGGATGTTTCATGCCATTAAAAACATAAAATATTTAAAGATGCTCTTAAAAAACAAATAAAATGTTTTCCAAGAAAACATTCTGAATCATGTAAAACAACCCGGGACAACAGCAGTTGGTGACCCTTGATGTAATTGCTGATCCTGGCTGCATTTTTTTGTTAAATAAACTCTCGTTTCATTAATTTAATTTTAGATTTAGTCTAAACTAATTAACAGTTTAAATAAAAGTGTGAAAACGCATTTTTCTCCCCTGGGTTTGTGTGCAGCGATACGTGGATGGCGGGATCAGTGACAACCTGCCGCAGTCTGAGCTGAAGAACACCATCACCATCTCTCCATTCTCCGGTGAAAGTGACATCTGTCCTCGGGACAATTCTACCAGCTTCCATGAGCTGCGCTTCACTAACACCAGCATTCAGATGAACATGGGCAATCTGTACCGCCTCAGCAGGGCCTTGTTTCCCCCAGAACCCAAGGTAGGCTAGGATGTTAAACACTTTCGGTTAATTTACAGAGACGCAATTCAACATTTTCATATTTTTAAATCATTTCCTTTATCTAGTATGTGATAAAACGACCTTTTACGGTGTTAATAAAAGGCCACCCAGCCCCTATCGCCCTCCAGAATATCCAGAATATTCCACTTGCAACTTCAGAGTTGCCAGTCCACTCTGTTGGACTTTTGAGCTGACATACCTGGTGCTGCAGTCTGCTTCAAACATGTTTTAGATCATGAACACAGCTGGTTTGTTTAATTTAGTGATGAATCACTACTGTAGACACTATTGAAGGTTGGGGAGACAGTCAGTGGATTTTCTACTTGTCCAGTGAATAGTTCCCTTAATCCTTCTTCTATGTTCAAGCCTCTGAAATCCAACTGGTGTCCACTGTCTAGACTGGTATAGGCACTAGTCCTCTGTCTGGACTAGGGTTGGACAGTAATTCACTAACTTAACCTCCTTTGACCCTACATCCACATATACAAACATTGGCTTCTTGCTCTAGAATATCGTATTGTCTTCGATTCAGACCTTTTTTTTATTGTTTAGAAACATTTTATCTTGTATTTAAGTTTAAAATATCTTTTATTTCCATTTTTCTAGGAAACCTGTCAATATTTTTATTTTATTTTATATCTCACCAAATATAAATTCAGGTCTCAGGAGGATAATTTATATTGATCGATAGGCATGTGATGCGATAGAAAAAAAATTGGTCAATAAAAACTTCATTTTGACAAGAGACTGAAACCAAGGTGGTTGTGAATGCCGTAGAGGCACAGAAAAATGTTTTATTGATTTCCAGATGCACCGAGTAGTTGGTGGTAGATCGATCACGGCGGACATAAAAAAGAAAAACAAATGGATTGATGGGGCCAAGAGGAACATGGCAATCGTCACTTTAATGATGCCATCCAAAACTGCATTACGGTGTTCAGGGATCACGCACATATTTCTTATTCAAGATTAACTTTCAATGAACACATTTAATTTAACCCAAAGAGACTTTAGGCAGGAAATGACATATATGGTACTCAAACATCATGTCATATAAAACAAATAGCATCTCACCAGTTGGATTAGTCCCACTGGAACGAAGCGGTTGCTGGGAAGCCTGAGAGGGCTGCAGGTGTAACGTTAAAGTTTTAACTTGATTAACACTGGATTCACTTAGTCGTGTGACTCGTGTCAGACAGTTACACCAATAGGTAATTGGAAGATGTAGCCTTCAAATGAATGTTGTGTGACATCCTTAAAGCAAGATGTTTTCATTTTATATATATATTGTGATACTTATTTTAGGCCATATCACCCAGCCCTAAACTACGGTCACTGCTTGCCTAAAGTTGTGCATCTTCTCCCTTCAAAATTTTTTTTAAGTCACTAAGTTTGCGTAGAAAATGGCTTATGCATTTTTCAGACCCCCTCTGTGCATAAGCAAACTTTATAAATGAGGCCCCAGTCCACGGTCTGAGAGCAGTACGCACACCAGAGTGTTTTTCTGGTTGAAGCGTCCATGGAGAAAGCAAATGAAACAATCATGGGAAATGTTTTAAAAATCAGCCGTTTATACCGTTACACTTATACATTCATAAACAAAGTCATTTAATGACAGACTTCCCTTCAAAAATATCAAAGGAACCCGACGTGTGAGATCTGATACATTCCAGGTGTTCTTCTTGCACTTAATCCAGACGTTTGATGTTTGGAGGAAGAAACTTTTATTTTGTTCTGGTTTTGCTGACAGGTCCTGGCAGAGATGTGTCAGAGTGGTTATAAGGATGCTCTACGCTTCCTGGAGGAGAACAGTGAGTTCACTAACATGATAACAAACTAATTATCCAGCCACATCCCTGTTGCACCCGTCTCCTGTCTCTCATGTCCTGTTTTGTGCTGCTAGACCTGCTGATGCTTGAGGTCCCCAGCCCAGGCCTGTCGGACGGCTCCATCAGCTGCTGCAACAATCCTGCTGAAACAACCAAAGAGTGGGTGCTGAGAAGACTCCACCTGCTGCATCAGAAGCACTGGTGGATGGATGAGAAGATTGCTTTGCCTACCTCAATAAAAAAAGGTGGCGTTTTTTCTCAGATTTGCTTTCTTTTTTTTTAAGTGTGTAGATGAGTTTTGTTTTGACAGGAAGCAGTACCAGTATCTGGTAGCAACGCTCAACCACGTGACCAGTAGGTAGTGGTCATACGCCAGGGTAGGGATGTCTGTCTAAATCTCTATGTTCTGCATCTGCTGGGCCGTAAGATGATACCATCTCTTTACTGGGTCACTTTCCACCATCCTGTCATCAAGAGCTGGAGGTGGACTCTCTCAGACCAACAACCAATGGAAATGTTGGGATTTTTTAAAATCTCTGAATTATTTTCACCTTTACTCTGATTACCTGACCAAAGTCAAAACAGAAACCATTTTTTACTTTTTATTTTTGAAATATAATCGGCCACTTTCGATTTCACATGCTAGCTAATCTTCTACCCGCTTCCTGCATTAGCCGCCAATACAAAATAGACGGGGAAATGCACGGATTAGAAAAGCCAGTCAGATCTAAGCCACACTAAAAATTTGCATTCGTGGACTCACCCATCTTGGCTTGCGACTGGATAAGATTTGGCATCCAGGAGAGAGCAGAGCAAGTCTCAGCTAGTAGGAGCTTACCATTAGCATTAGCAACTCCACAACGTGACGTAGGGCTGTCACGGTAAGCTGTCACGGTAACCGCAAAATGAAATATCGCAATATGAAGAAACCCACCACGCTGCATCATGGGCCACCACGATTACTAAACTTGATTCAACTCAATGATGCATGTTGAGAAGGATGGCTGCACTGGTATCAAAACGAAACGTTACTTCGCTCCTTTAGGAGCACTTTGGTTTTCAGTACGTCAGCTGCTGCGCAGCCAGGGTCCTTGGCCGAGACAGAGCTGCCACCAGCGGCAAAATAAATAAATAAACGCTCGGAGACCTGCTGAAGTCCCGGACAAGCACTGCTTCTGCAACCGTCCCGAAGAGAGTTTGAGCCGAGCTGGAGCTCACTCGCTACCTGCAGGAGGAATGCATCCACCCTAAAGAACCCCCCCTGACATCGTGGAGCAACAACCGGGAGAGATTCCCTTTGCTCGCCAGAATCGCACGCAAGTACGTGTGCATTAGTGCAACGAGCGCACCATCCGAGAGGGTTTTCAGTGTTGCTGGAAATGTTGCCACCCCTCTCAGATCCTCTCTCAAACCGTATATGGTTAACATGCTGGTTTTCCTTGTGGGTAACAAGGACGTGACCGAGCTATAAATCACCGTCATTCGTGTGTGTGAAAGTGAAAGTGAAATGATAGTGCCCCGCGCCCGGTACATGTAATTTTTTATGCTTGATTTTACACAACTAAACAAAATGGGGACTTGCATAGGCGTCATTTTAACCGGGGACGCCGGGGACATGTCCCCGGCAAAATTTGTGATTGGCATCTGTGTCCCCCCCAATTTCAAAAACGCCTGCTGATGAGGATTTTTGTTTTACCAGCTCAGATCTTATACCAGGGGTCGGCAACCTGTTCCCATCAAAGAGCCATCATTACCCTTTTCCCACGGTAATTCTGGACGAACCTTAATAAGCAGTGACTTAAGTGAAGCAGGCAGGTCGCGCCAGAAAATTTAGTTTAAAAAGACGTCATAAATGTGTTCCCCCGTCCTTTTTATTTATAAAATATGAAGTAAAAACTCACAATTTAATTTTCAATTATTTGTCATTAATATGTAGTCTACACCCGTGCGTTAAGTGGACCATCTTCCAGTAAAAGCAAAGCATCCAGCCCACCTCTCCAAATGCGTAAAATGTGCATCAGCCGCTAGTTAGGTGCGCCGCGCGCTCCGTCAGCTGATCAGCCCAGACAAGAGCAGAGCAACTAGAGAAAGAATAGAGGATAATTGTGTCTGGATGTGGATGGAGATTACATTTTACAGCAGCCTGATCATCATTTAAATACGTAAACCGTCACCTGTCTTCTAGTCCACGCTATCAGCATTATTTTAATTGGTGTGTGTGTGTGTGTGTGTGTGTGTGTGTGTGTGTGTGTGTGTGTGTGTGTTTTCCACTTCAAACACTGGTCTAACCAACCAGACCAGCGTGTCCAGTAACACATTAATGTTACAATTAAACAGTTTCACTTCATGTAGGCTAGGAACATTTCACCTGCCGTGGCCCGACCGCTTCTGCTCCACATAAACTTTGTGCGTAATCAAATGTCTCTACGCGTCATGCGTCTCCATATTAGAGACGGGAACAAGCGCTGTTCAGCCAAAGTTTCATAATTTCATAAAAAGAACATTTTTCCAAGTGACACATCCCTCAGAGAGACCGGGTTTCCAGACTGTTTCAGTGGGAGGAAATCTTATCGCATGCGCCGGTTCTGTGCTGCGCTGCGAACCCCAGATCTTCAGCTCACTGTCCACCGTGGGCGCTCCGAGCCACGCTGAACACAGTGTCCAGTATAAAGCTCTGATGTTCTGATGGGAATATTTGACCTCCGCGATGTGCGTTAACGATTAAAATGTCAGCTCATCCATGCGCATCAGTGTGCGTCCTGCGTCGGGGTAATTCTTTCAAACCAAGCAACATCCTTGAGTTTATCCATCAAAATAAACAGTCAAATGAAACAAGGGCTCGGGCGCGATTCGATCCCCAGACTCCCGGGTGAGAGTCATACGCTCTAACCAGTCAGCCAAAGGGACAACCCCTTGGCCAAGTAGCCAGGGCGCATGATCTATCGGGACACTGTGACAGGACACACACTGCCAAACCTGATTATGAAACTTTGGCTGAATAGTGCTTGTTCCTGTCTCCAATGTGGCGACGCATCCAGGAACCTGTCTGAGGAGAAGCCCAGAATCTCACATCCTTCAGCTCAGGAAGCGCCTATGATTACGCACAAGCATGACGCGTCAACCCAGTCTCACAGTAAGACTGGGTTGGACCTGTTCAGGTTTACGCAGACAATCTTTACATTTGGAATTGGCATACAGATGTAAAATTAATGCAGTAAAATATAAAGCATTTTATTTAAATATCCATTCATTATTTTACAAGCACAGAGAGCCGCATCAGATGGATGGAAGAGCCGCATGCGTCTCCAGAGCCGCGGATTGCCGACCCCTGTGCTAGCCTACTTTATTGTCCCCAGCAATTTTTAAACCCCACTCAAGTGTATGGTTATTGTCCCCAGCAATTCTGACAACAAACTGACGCCCTTGGGGACTTGTTTCTTATTTGTTAGATGCTGCGGCCAAATTTGCATTTAAAAGTTTAACCTTCTCCTGCATTTTGTTGTTTTAAAGTTCAGTCGGACTCCGACTGTCGGAGAAACAAACGTTACTGCGATCTGTGTTGTTACTTCCCTTTGATCTGCATTCAGTAAAGTGTTATAAAAGAAGGCACGGCAATTTTTAACATTTTTTAAATGTGTAAACATTATGTTTAGATAGTACTGCAATAAAAAAAGTGCTGCAATAATATCGCACACCGCAATATTAAGCCACCCTGAATCACCGCAGGGGGAATTCCTCAACCGCGACAGCCCTACGTGACAGAGCTCCTTCGGGCTTGAGTTATTTGTGGAGATAAAACATCAAATCTAACAGAGGCAGTGGAAGAGTTGCAATTCTGTTAGCCAATCAGAGGTGAGATGTCTGAATATCAAGACATGTCATGCCGTGTCCTGCTCAAGAGCACCAGAGCACTTTTCCCACAGAAATGTAGTGAAAGAATGAGTGAACTTGGTCTTTAGGACTAAATCCTCAACATGACAGAGATTCTGTCACTGAGTTTATGTGTGTGTTGTGGTTGTTCCAGTGAAAATGTGTAGAATAGCCCATCATAATCTGTTTGCTGGAACAGGAACACGGTGGGGTGGACTGATGGGGTTTTTGTGTCCTACAGTGTTCTGCGAAGCCTGTCAAGACAAATCGGGTCTCTATTCCAAGGTGTCGGGGATGCTCCCGTTGAGAGTGGCCTCCTACATGCTCATGCCGTACACTCTTCCAGTCCAGTCAGCGTACTCTGTGGCTCAGAGGTAACCTGAAGCTTTCATCAGTAGTTCCGTGTCAAAGCTAGATGGAGCTCACTCTGTTGGTGTTGCACTTATTAAAGCTTGCCTGGGTTTAATTGAGGTCACAGCAGTTTAAAGTTAAGTTTAGGGTGCTTTCTTTCAGTTCATCATTTTATTACCATGGAGATTTAACCTAGGGTCCAATTTCTTTTCATGCATTGAAAACTGCAGCCGAAACACACGTGTCGCTGCAACCCAGGTGAGAAAGTTCATGCTGATTGGTCAGGTTGTCTGGGTGCAGGGCAGGCTTATTATTCTCAGACTTTAACAACGATTTCACACTCATGTGGTATTCTAGCACGTGCAGCGGTCATCAGAGTCATCTACGGACGGCTGATTTCTCTGATTTCTCCCAGGTTTGTGGAGTGGATCCCAGAGGTTCCTGCTGATGTTCGCTGGCTCTTAGGTGTAGCAGGCGATGTGTACCAACAGGCGTGGAAGGTGAAACCCACCAACTCTACAAGGTGACTTATCAATGCAGGCTTAGTGCTACTAACACGTGGACTGATGCCGTACCAGGCCATTTCATGTCTTTGACTAAATGTTGAACTAATTCTAACTTATAAACATTTTATTTACTTTGCAGCAATCGAACCCTGAGGAAATGCTTGAGCGTTCCGCCGCTGCCTTCAAAGTGTGAAACTCCCCTACAGTGTGACATCCTTCCTCCCGTTTCCTCCCTGGACCTTCACAGCAGTTACTGGGAAAACCCAAAGCTAACCTCCTCCTCCTCACCCCACGACCAGCGTTCTCTCACAGCTCCCTCCTTCCCCCAACAAGTCTGCTTCTTTGTGGGCTCGCAGGATGACCCTCTGAGTCCTGCCGAGCAGTGAAACCATCTAGGACTTGGTTGAACACCTCTCACCTCCCAGGTTGCATCAAGTGAAGAGGACCAGAGCGATCTGGAACACTTTGGAAAGAGCTCCCTCTGGATCACTGATTTGTTTTTAATGTACTGGTAAAAAGCTGCATTTAGAAAAAACACATCTTTACTTACCTGCTAGCTGTAAATGTGCACAAATATAATATTCGTGACTTCTGTTTAATCCCGATTTTAGGCCTGGTCTGTTCAATGTGTGGCCCGGTGGCCATTTGTGGCCCTCAAGAGTGATTTTGTGCGGATCCCAAATATTTTCATTTTTATTAACATGAAGCTTACTTTTAGCAGTTCAAAAATTCACCCTAAAATCTTTTAGCAACTTCACAAGAAACAGGCTTTTTGACTGCAAGGACAAAATTGGCCTTTCGTTTGAAAGGTTTGGACATCTCCGCTCTAAAGCAGTTTGCAGAGTAAACAAGTTAAATTCGGCTGTCATTTATTACAGTTCGTTCTCTTCACTTATGATTGTTTTAAATGAGGTCAATCTATATCATTCTGGTTCAATAGATTAAAAAATTTACGTTTTTAAATCAAGTTCATTGTTTCAGTTAATTCTAATTTAAGTCAGTCTGAAATCCAGACACGTTTGATCACACAACACTCTGATGATTATCTTTATTTCAGTGAAATAACACTCATGTTAATTTGGCTTTATGAACTCAATCCACCCAGTTTAAATAATTAAAACAAGACATCTCTTTACAAAGTACTGGATCCATCAAGTTTTCTGCCTCTTCCTGATTATCTGCGGAGCTCAAGGCTACGAGGCTGCATTAGAAGGACATAGTTGGAGAAAAAGTCTGAAGTAAAGTTGAGAAACTATTTCCAGAAATAAGTCATTTCAAATCCAGCTGGAGGAAGTGAACCATGCCGTCCTCCTCAGCCTGACTATTCTGTTTTCATTAGGGTTCGGAGTGTGTTTTAATTAGTAAATCAGGTGTTTTATTGAACGTTAGCTGTTTTTATCCAGTGATTCTTTCAGACCTTTACAGTAAGAGACTCGCTGACCATATTCACAAGTTCTTCAGAGGGCTTCTAGTCAGCCACTGAGTCAGACCAGGAGGTTGGTGCATTCTTCTTCATGTACGCACTGATACAAAACAGCTGCAACACTTATAAGTGTTGCTGAACTAATCCCACTTCTCCTCTAGGTGGCAGCATTTGCTTTTGTTAGGAATGACGTCATACCCAGGCAGTCTGCTTTCAGCCGATGAATATCAAATGAGGCTGAATCAGATGAAAAAAACTACAGTAATATTATTTTCATGAGTAATCTGATTACAGATAGAATCAAACAAATCTTTCTGAATGTTGATAAGAGCGCTGGAAAAGAGCATTTTCCCCTTTAATGTTTAATAATATAATAACCCGTTGATTCAAACTGCTGTATTATTTTCTTCTAATTTGTTATTGAATGTGTATTTTATTATTAATATATAACAGTTTTACAACTGGATGTGTATCTTATTTAAGACTAACACAAATATATTTTTGAATTTCTCTGACTGAGATGTTTCATTTTTTTTACAAGTCTATCAGATGAAAGATTTAACCCATCTCTTTTCTTTCAGACCAAAAGTAATTTTGCTCTGAATGAAGTAAATACTAATCAGAATGTTGTTAAAAGCTATTTAAACAGAAGCTATACTAATCCAAAACCTAATTTATGTAAAACAGATTAAACACTTTGAACATCTTTGTTACGTTCATACTATGTTGGTTTTCCAATTTCATTTTCTGGTGTTCATTGTACAAAGTGATAAGGGTTTGTTGTTACCCTTGCTGACATGTTTAGACGGTCACTACCGCCTTCGGCAGAGCAACCGCCAGATGTTGATAGCGTCACTTCCTTATTTCCGTGGGCAGCAGAGGGCAATGGATGATATCGCCCTCTGCTGCCCACGCCCTCTCAGCTGATCACCGTGTCCCATGAGTGGTCCAGCGTGTAGACTCCTTCGTTCCTGGTCATGGTCCTGGGTGCACGTCTCCTTATCTCAATTGCTCATTTGATCCATCTTTTGAATTTCTATTGCTGTGTGATTATGATCTGTGTGCGGGCAACAGAGGGCAATATCGTCCTCTGCTTCCCGGGGATATAAGGAAGTGACCCCATCAACATCCGGCGGTTGCTCTGCCGAAGGCGGTAGTGAACGTCGAAACATATCAGCAAAGGTAACAACAAACCCTATCACTCTGTACAATGAAGAACAAAATTTTTTTTATTAGATTGAACACTTTTACACTTGGCTCACTGTGTACGTGTGTGTGAGACTGGTTCGTTGTTTGTGTTTGGCCCTGTGATGGACCAGTGACCTATCAGGGACAGAGAAAGGACGGGGGGCTTTGTCACTTAGGAATGTGGGATTTGATTTATTGACATTCCTTGACCTTTGACCCTGGCCTATGTTCTCTGATCTGTCTATTCCTATTCCCGTGGGAACAAATGACTCCAGACCTTTCTGAATAACTCCCGAACCATTTGATCAGTCCTAAAGCACTTCTTAAATCTGTCCATTCATTCATCCCTCCATCAGTGTTGGTCTGTAGGATACCTTTGCTGCATCCTGGACCCATTGTGACCTTTCCCTCCACTCTCCTCTTTGTGATTTGTCCCTCCAACCACAGCTCGTCCATTCTCCTCTCTCTTCTCTAGCATTGATTCTCATCTCTTAAAATTATATAAACAAAAGTTGTCATGTTGCTAGTTTGATGCCTCGAAAATTTTAAGTTAAAGTTTAAAACAAAGTGTTTGCTGCTGTAGACTTGTGGTGTGGTCTGTGGATCTTAACTACAAAACAATGTTTAACACTTTAACTTCCTCACCATAAAAAAAGCAACAAAAAAATTCACTTTTGCATTTCTTCATTTGGGGCAATAAGGGGTTTAGTTTAATGTAAATTGATAATATACTAATTATATTAATGTTAAGGCAATAATAATGCAATGTAATAATGTAACGCCTTATCTTCCAACAACTCCATATTCTATATTTTGTTATACTATTCTTTTCTTTTTCAGAATCAGATCAGAAGGGTTTTATTGCCAAATCACAACATTAGGGAATTGCTGCTTGCAAAAAGAAAGAAAAACAAGATATTATCACATATAGAAAGTGAGAATATAATTATGATACAATAACAATATAAAGTGGCAATGATTAGAGAAATGGCTATTGAGACAGTGTAGGTACTGATCAGAGTGCATCAGTTCAGGTGCAAACACAACACAGGGTCATGTAACTGAAACCAAGCGACTGGGGTGGACAGTCCTAGGATTGTCGTTCATGAGTCCAACTGCAGAGAAGAAGAAACTGTCCATCCTCACCTCTTCAATCATGGTGTGGTATGCTGGAGCTACCACCTGAAGAAGCTGAAGGTCATTGGCTGCGAACTCCCCTTCATACAAATTGGCTACAAGAAAACATTTTGTAAAGCCTGATATTCGCTGAAAAAAATGCATTTTGGACTGTTGATTTCAATAAAATTTCCCCAAAATATCTTGGAATTAACCCATGTCCCTTTACCATTTAGTAATTTAAAATTTATAAACATATTTTTGTTTTTCATTGGTTTTTCGGGCATTCATACCGTAATGCGGATAAAAAGTGCGCACATTAAACAGCAGCTCAGCCGCTGCGTGATACGAGAGGATGGCGGAGGACGGACAGGAAGATTCGGGGTCTCCCCTCAGCGAACCGGATCGGATAGCACCGGACGGGGGTTTGAATAGCGCGGTGAGAAAACAGCTTGTTGTTTTTCTCTGATAGATTTTAGCATGAAAGTAGCAAAACAGCGTTTATCTGGTGGCAGAGTTACCGATGCCAGCTAGCTAGCTACGTACTGCTGATGGACAGCTGATAGTGACGTCACTGGGATGTTCTGACCAGGTTCTGGGAGAGGGCTCGAGACTCCTACGCAGGATGGAGATCTGTGTTTCAGAGGCTGAAAAGCGGAGTTGCAGAAACGCAGTCAGCATGCTGGAGACCTTCACCGTGTACCTGATAGAGACCAGGTGAGAACAGGTGTCTCAGGAATACTGTTGTGAATGCGATAAGCATGAATTCACTTTGTTTTGTCTCAAAATGATCGTGTGTGTCCCATGCTGGACCTGCCGTGAAGACCACTGGAACCAACTGCTGACGGTCGGAACTCCTCCCCTGATTCAGTGTGGAGGCGATACAGTGAATTCGAGTTACTGAGGAACTACCTCATAATTTCCTACCCATACATCGTGATGCCCCCTCTGCCTGAGAAGAGGGTGAGTTCAGATGTTACTCCTCACACACTGAAATAACACACCCAAATGTTCACAATGCCTCGTTTAAATATTTGGGATTGCATAGGAGGTATGAATGGTAGAACAGGTGGTTGCAGGTTTGAATCCCGACTGCAGCACAGGGATTTTCATGTTCTTATGTCACCTTGGGTTTTCTCTGGCTACTTAAGTTTCTTCTCACCCACAGACCTCAAAGCTTGCATGCAAGGTAGCATGTGAGTCACTTTGAATGAAAGCATCTGCAAATTAAATAAATATGAACTTAAAGCCCCCTTTTAACGTGCAATAGAGGAGAAACAATCTCTTACATAGCGCCCCTCAAGTTAAAAATTACAAGGTGCTCCACAAGAACAAAAAATAATAATAAAAACTTGAAAAGATTTAAAAGAAATATCATTATAATGAGAGAAGTCAAAATTGCAATTAAAAAATGCTAGGAAATGGAAAAAGAAAAGGAATTTAAAAAGGTAAACAATGGGTTCATGAAAGGCAGAATTCGTAGAAAGACCTGATCGAGTAATAATAAGAAGGCAGTGATGATGAATCAATACACATCTGTGAGAGAGACCACAGATGTGTGTTCATAGTGCCTTCTAGAGTCATAAAACCCCTCAAGGCGCTTCACAACCTATGTATGTCGATGTTCACAACACAATCAGTCATTCACCCGCGCACACACTCATTCACACCCTGGTGGTGGTGTAGCTAGCCACAGCTGCTCTGAGACGCACAGGCTGCTGAAGACTGGCACCACCAGTCCTTCGGACCACAACCATCAGGCAATGTGGGTTAAGTGTCTTGCCCAAGGACACAGCAGCATTCTCTGCTGGGAGTCGGGACTGATCCAACAACCCTGCTCTCCTGTTTCCTGATTACGTGGGGGAGGGGTTTGGCTCGTCTCTCCATCGACAGGAAGCTCTGTCTGCGGCCAAGGTGAAGAAGCTCGCTGAAACACGAATAAATCATTATAAACCAAAGAGCCAAATGTAGAGTTTAGGACAGAACATTGGCCTAGAAATTTCCTGGTCGATCAGATGCACGAGAATGCATGTAATGGCCAATTAGAGACGGAGCAAGCTAGCGGTAGCTGCACCTGCCAACTCTAGAAATTCACTGGATGTATATTTAGGTCAATATAAACGTTACTAAGTCATCTTGTTTCTAGTTTGTAATTATATTGATATTTAAAAAAATATCAAGATATTGCTCAGCCCTACTCGGGATATTTATCGATATCAACCAATATGAAAATTAATATTGGGATAGGAATTTATTTTCATGTCACCCAGCCCTAGCCAGGAGCCAATCAGGGGCCAGTCATATTGTGACTGGAGCACACATGGCAGCAGTTGAAGCTCAGAACAAGACAGCAACAGTAACATTTTGCAGGGGATCATATGGGACATTTTCTTTGTAGTAGAGGTTCCACAGTGATGAGAAACACAACACAGTATTATTACTGGGAAGAAAAGTTTTACTTAAGCAATCTTTACATTTTTTGAGCAGTTTATAAAAATATTGAAGCTTCATCAGAGTAGAGGATTTTAGATCAAAATGATCATAGACAAGATACGGCACAGCAAGGGAAGAAAGCAGTTTTTTGTCAAGTTTCAGGTGTTGTCAAAAAGATTAAATTGTTGCATCAAAAGATAAGTTTTTATTTTGCAGGTTTTAATTTCATAAGGGTTCAGCCTGGCTGGGTCAACACAGGCCCAACATGGTAGCGTTTTCTATAACCCTGTTGATTCCAGGGCCGCATGCAGACAGCAACACCCAAGAGAGCACTGTTTGTTTGGGTGTAATTCTTGTGATAATGTCGTCAAGCCATCTTTGTTGCTAGTGTGTCAGCTAAAGGTCTCACCGTAATGCGGACCATATGTTAAGCTCTATAAAGACAGAATGAGCTGGTAGTGAGGCGGGAATTCTGATTTCAGATGTTTCCTCCAGCTGCATGGATGGACCTGCAACTGATGTGGACTGGTTGAAATAAAGACGCTCCTTTTTAAGCTAGCTTGTGTCCGTGCCCCCCGACTGGATGTTTGAAACTTAGTTTATAAATTCTTTTGTTTCTGTTTGTAGGCAGAGTTTGTCTGGCACAAGCTCTCAGCAGACAACATGGACCCGGACTTTGTGGAGCGTCGCAGGGTCGGGCTGGAGAACTTCCTGCTTCGTGTGGCCTCTCATTCAGTCCTCTCTAATGACAAAATCCTACACCACTTTCTTACCAAGGTAGAAGGAATGGGTCTTCCAGGTCAGTTCTGCTGCTCAGAGGCTTGTAGACCGAGGTCTAAGTGTGTTTCCCGGTGCTGTGTGTGATAGGAACAAGGCTGGAAGGACTTGGTCCATGAGACAGGATTTCAGGCTAAGGTACTGACATTGGTGGAGCTTTACTTTCTGTACTAAGGAGGTTATGTTTGTTTAAGTGTCATTCTTTTACAGGCAGATTCCAGACTCCGAGCTCTGAATGCCATCTTCAGGGTCAGAAGTCCAAATAAGTAAGTTAGTACCCCCGTCGTCCAGCGTGTTTTTGTTGTTTCTCTGCTCATACACACCTGATGAAACCATCTGTTCAGCTGCTCATTAAGCTCTGCAAAAGTCTGTTAATCACCACTGATTAAAATCAGGTGTGTAAACCTAAACTATGCAGTATGGTGGCCCTGGAGGACCAAGATCAGGTTTGAGTAGGTTTAGGTTCAGTTCGATTCTAGTTCTGTAATTGGCCATTTTACTGTTTATGAAACTTGCTTAATGACTTGCATCATTCATCAAATACTTTGTTTTTAGTTACGGGACCTGCCTGCTACACACAGGGTCCCTTATTACTGTGTTCTCTTTATTAGCATTCTTCAGCGGACGTTAATGAACGGCAGCATGCACCCCCGCAAATGTTACATCCAAACTACTGGCTCGGCAGTGGGGAGTGTGGTATATCGTAATAAATGTTGGGGTGATGTTTGAGTGGTCATCCCAACATTTATTTATTTATGCGGCTCGAATGGCAGCATGCACCCTCACACTCCATCTGGCAGGTCCCTTTTCAAATTTCTACAAGAATGACCTATTAAGTCAGGGGAATGAGATAATTATGGCCACTATTGTTTGCCAGCTGGAATGTCCCTTTTTAAAAATTTCTTCAGGAGTTTTCTAGTAATAATTGCCCGTCACATTAATCTATAGACAGGACAAGATCATTTTAAAAGGTAAGTATAGTGAAAGTAAAAACAAATGTTGACACTTTTTGCATTTCCATGATCAAAATGCTGAAATTATAAATGAGGTAATTAATAATTTTAGGCTTCAGTTCTTTAACCATTAAATGTGAAACCAAAAAATGATAAATGTAGAAGAATAGAAGCTTTACAAGCTCTACTTAGAACTGTCAGCATCTTATGTCATTGTTGTCCCTTTTCTGTCCAATAAAGACACCTTATGGAGGTGAAACACTACAGTGACGAGCTTCAGTCTTACACGTCTCAGCTGCTCCGAGCACGAACGGTAGTGTCCTCCTCTCACCTGTCCTTTCATGCACAACTGCATGACTTTGTTACCTGAAATCTGTGGAGGCTAACTTTGGGATTCCAAAAATAAAACCAATCTAAAGATTAACTTGCATCTGGCTGATTTGGGAAAGGAGATTCAGCTCATCATTTCATTGCATGTCACAAATAAAAGTACTTTTTATGATCTTTTTTTTCACAAATGAACATTGCCACAGCCTGAGACACACACACACACACACACACACACACACACACACACACACACACACACACACACACACACACACACACACTGCTGCTGGGTTTATTTTTGTGTTAGGTCCTCTGTGCTGAAACACGTTGTCATGGCGATGACTGATGGCTGAGTCTTTCCATCAACATTGGATTTAGTGACATCATGATATAAATGGTAGTTTAAGTTTTTATTTTCTGACCATGTGAAGATTTGATTATATCATTAAATCGTTTCAGAAGATGGCAGCAAAACAGTTAACACCAGAAGGCGCTTAAAACATATTCCCAACTGTTAATAAGGTTATTTTTCATCACAGATCTATTTGATAAAGAATTCTCATATGTGGATACATCTTATATGACGTCTCCTTTTTCTGTAGAGGGTTGCTGATAGACTTTATGCCGTTTACAAAGTCCATGGGAACTATGGAAGGATCTTCAGGTTTGACTTCAACATAATTTACTTCAGATTCATGTTCTAGTGTGTGATTAATTGGCTCATTTTTAAACGGGTGTGTGTTCACTGCAGTGAGTGGAGCGTCATAGAGAAAGAGATGGGAGACGGGCTGCAGAGCGCTGGCCATCACATCGATGCGTATGAACCTGTTGTGATTCCAACTTCAACACTGTGGAGCTCACTTCTTCTCAGACTGATCACCTCATATATTCACAGATATGCAGCTTCGATAGATGACATTTTAGAAGAGGAGGAGCATTATGCTGACCAGCTGAAAGAATATCTTTTCTATGCTGAAGCTCTGAGGTAAGACTTGTTTTTTATCTTTTAAAACTTGCATCTCCTTTGTATCTAATAATCTTGTTTACTGACCTGAACACTAGGTGGCAGCAGAGCACTGCTAACATATATAGAGGTGTAGTGTAGAGTTCAGGGGAAGTTCTGCTGAGGGTTACAAGATGAATGCTGCGTGCGTGCTTGTTCCTCCAGCCGTACTAAAGCTCTTATGGATAAAGTTACTGTGTCTCAACTTGGCTGGTCAGGGGACACCTTAGGATTCCCCGAAGGAGCTGGCCCAAGTTGCTGGGGAGAGTCTGGGCCTCCCTGCTTAGGCTGCTGCCACTCCTAACGTGTGTGTGTGTGTGTGTGTGTGTGTGTGTGTGTGTGTGTGTGTGTGTGTGTGTGTGTGTGTGTGTGTGTGTGTGTGCGTGTGTGCGCGTGCACAAGTTCATGAACAAGAGGCATTGCTTCCAGCCACAATCACGGAAGTAGGGTGAGTGGTTTTAGGTGTGATACATTTTCCGCTAAAGAGGATAAATAAATAAATTATAGTAGATGGAGGCCAGAGATCGTTGCAGCTCACGGCTCACTTCATCGTACAGACAGCGAAGACAGTCAGTGAAAAATCCCTCAAACAAACATTCAGAGGAGCCTTTTATAATGAATATTAACATCAGACTGTAAGTTAGAATATGGAACATTAAAAAAAGCTATATTTATAAAAAAATACCTCCACTTTCAGAGGTGTGCAGAATAGCTGTACAGTTTCTCCTTTTAAAACTATATTTAAAAAGATAACCTAATTTTTATTCTGTCGGGCATGACACTGTGTTTATGTTTACATCTACTAGCCACTAGAGGGCACTGTTGTGTTTAAAAACTCCACTCAGCAAGATAAGGTTGGGACTGTGTTAAATGTTAAATGGCCTGTATTTGATATAGCACTTCCTAGAGTCCTAGAACCCCCAAGGCGCTTTACAACTCAATCAGTCCCATTCACACACACATTCACACACATTCACACCTTGGTGGTGATGAAATACATTGTAGCCACAGCTGCCTTGGGGCGCACTGACAGAGGCGAGTCTGCTGTACACAGGTGCCACCGGTCCCTCTGAACACCAGCAGGTAAGGTGGGTTAAGTGTCTTGCCCAAGGACACAACGACAGCAACAGACTGAGCGGGGCGGGACCTGCAACCTTCAGATTACGGGTGAGCACCTCGTCCCTAGCAAACTTGAAGAAGAAGAAGAAAATATCATTTCTATAGCACCTCTCAAGATAAAAATCATGAGGCGCTTCACAAAAACAAAAAATCTAAAAATATAAAAAAGTATTTAGAAAATGATTAAAAATGTATTTAAAATGAGCAAAAATAGGCAATTGTGATTAAAAAATGTTTAGAAAGAGAGAGTGAATAGGAAAGAGGGAAATCAGTGGATCCTTAGGAAGGTGGAATAGGTGGGGAGAGCAGAATAAAGAGAGAGTGGTGAAGAAGGTCATACAAAAGCCAGCTTGAACAAGTGAGTCTTCAGCTGCTTTTTGAAGGAGACCACTGAGTCCACTGATCTCAGGCTCAGGGGGAGAGAGTTCCAGAGTCTGGGGGCCACAAGTCAAGCGGCTGATTCTGATCCCACAAGATGTTCTAACTTTAAGTTCTGTTGTAAAATAAACATATAGAAATTAGTCTTTATCCTGTATGATTTTCTCTGGAACGTGTCGGCAGTGAACCAACATCCTAGAGGCTGGAAAATTAGTCCAGTTGTTGCAGTACCACCTCTGAATACCAGAGTTCGCCAGATTGCCAGTGTTCCATAGTCTAGTATTCCATAGTCCACAGTATTCCATACCTGTAATACGCTCTCACATACACATGAATTGGAAGACATACTAGATGCCAACACATGAGAGAACATTTTTGGCAGTCAGCCTTGTTCTCCAAACTTGGAAGATGTTTTCTTGGCTTTACCTTGGGTCACTTCGACCCAGATGCCAGTGACTTAATATAGCACATCTGGTGACTCAGGAAAACCGGAGACAATCCCTATACACTAAACCTCAGCAGGGCTCAAATCCCAGAAATAATTTGATACTAACACAAACTCAACTTGGTCGTGTGTTTGACCTTTTCAGGGCAGTGTGTAGAAAACACGAGCTGACCCAGTTTGAGCTGGAGATGGCCTCCCAGGACCTCATCTCAAAGAAGCAGCAACGTGAGGAGCTGGCTACAGGGGTGACAAAACTATCATCATGCACGTTTTACTCACTAACGCTTTGCTCTCTGTTAGATTTCAGCCATAACATCAGCCGTGGTTAAAACGAGTGTAATTTAAGGAGCCACGTGAGCACAGCAGTCCTGAAAAATTGGAATAGAAATTAAGTTGGTGACCAAATGTGGTGCAAAACTTTAGTTTTCAGTGAGGAAGTAAAGTTTGATGCATTGTGCTAAATACAGTTAAGGTTAAAGCAGATCCAGCAGAGAAAACAAGTTTTTTAAAGAACTTATCTGGAAGTGGGTTTTAGTGACCTTGGTGCTTCCTTTCATCTCCTCAGATAGTACGCACATTCTCCTTTAAGGGGATAACTAACAAGATTTTTGGGCAAGAAGCACCTGAGCAGAGGGAGGCCAGACTGAACCTCCTGGAGGAGCTGACATCAGAGGGTGAAGAAGCCGTCAAAGAGAAAACAGCCGAGTGCGAGTGAGCCACCGATCCTTATATCAACCAGTTCTTTACACTCAGAGCCTATTTCAGTCACGTTCTATCCAACTGTTCATCTGTGTGGAGCTTCAGCATTAAGAGTTTCTGGTTTGTCGGTCTTGATTTGTGTTCCTGCAGCGAGCACGCTGAAAGGGCAGTGACAGACATCCTGCAGTTTAAGGAACAGAAGGACAAAGATCTACAGGAAGCACTCATCAGCTACGCACTCATGCAGATCAGCATGTGCAAGAAGGTACCAAGGAGCCCTTTGCCAATTCTACGTCATAGGACTAGTGTGAGAATCTCTAGAACTCAGTTTTTGTGTCTGCTCTTTCCTGCAGGGAATACAAGTCTGGAGCAATGCCAGAGAATGTTTTCTTAAAATGTAAATTTGAAACTATATGTGGAAAATTTAGCTCCTCTGTTGAGGTCACAATAATCAAATGCTGATTATCAAAATATATCAGCTAATTTACCGTTGAGCTTTATATTTATGAAGGAACTTTTGTAGGTAAGAGAGTCATGAATGTGGTGGGAAGGTTTGTTATACGTTACACCATGAATGAACGGCTACGATTCAGAAAGAGCATTATTTATTTTCTCCAGACAACGCTCAACAAATCACAGAAGAACCTGAGACAGAAGCTGGTTCACCCTAGCCTCCATCGTTTGCTTCTGCTATGGTCTGGATTCCTAGGCTAGGTTCACCCCAGAGTTCGGACAGTGGCGTGACGTAATACAGTCCAGTGCGGTGCTATTTTAGTCCTCGCGGATCACTCGACCCACTCTGACGTGGTTATTATTCTTAGATTATAAGAAAATCATTCATTTTTGATTACCTAAAGTATTTTTCCACTGAATGGAAACAAAAACATCAGAAAGATGCTTTGTTTTAATGGCTTAATATTCCAAAACTAAAGTTCTTTTTATATTGTTTTTATTTATTCACTTAGCATAAAATGATTGAATTCCTATGTTTCCTTAGGGCTTTTATTTGTCCCTGGTGTTTTGTTTCAGAGCAACGTTGTATTTTATTTGCTGTGTATCACAATCCCTTGTGTAAATTGTTTGCTTCTATTTATTGCATAAAGTTGCAAAACAACCAATTGTTGACTTTTTTGCCTATTTTCGTACATGGGCATTTTTCTGAAAATTTATATATATATATATATATATATATCAGCAGAGGCCAAGATCTACCACACCAGACAAGACCCAAGGTGTAGGCTATGCAAAGAAGCCCCTGAGACAATCCACCACATAACTGCAGAAAGCATCCATGGAACGACACAACCAAGTGGCTGGCATCGTGTACAGAAACATCTTTGCAGGGTATGGTCTGGAAGCCCCAAGGTCCAAGTGGGTAACACCCTCTAAGATGGTTGAGAACAAAAGAGCTGTGGGACTTCCAGATCCAGACCAACAAAATGGTGATGGCGAACCAGCCGGACATTATGGTGGTGGACAGAGAACAGCTTTTGTGGTTGATGTGGCACTACCAAGTGATGACAACATCAGGAAAAAGGAACACAAGAAACTAGAGAAGTACCAGGGCCTCAGAGAAGAACTTGAGAAAGCCTGGAGTGAAGACATCTGTGGTGCCCGTGGTCATCAGGGCACTCGGGGCAAAAAAAAAAAAAAAAACTGGAGGAGTGGCTAAAGCAGGTAAAATATCAAACATCTCAGTCCAGAAAAGTGCAGTTCTAGGAACAGCTGAGATACTGCACAGAGCCCTCAAGCTCTCAGGCCCGAGCTTGGAAGGATGAGATCACCCGCGGAGCGTGTAAGAGCCACTTGTGGCCCCAGATCCGCAGGTTGCAGACCCCTGATCTTGCAGGTTTTGAAGTAACTGCCACAAGATAAAATAATAGTTATAATTGTGGTGTAAGTGTGTTTGTGCGTTGTAACAAAAAAAGAATATCAGCCTCTCAAGAGAGGAATTTGGATTTCCCTAATGGAGACCCGGACTTCCAGTTATATCTGTATTTGTGTGAGTGCAAAATAAAGTTGTACTGTTCAGACTTCAGACTTCTGTCGTCAGCAAAGTTTTATAGGAGAGTGAGCATTGTTTTTGAGCTGACCTGTAGAACTAAGTTCTCTAGATTTTTTCTGTGTCCCATCTGAATGTTTATTATGTGTTGTTACTTGTTCATACATGCCGTTGCAGTGTTTAAAAGCTAAATTCACACTGTAGGAATTTTAAAACCCTCGCCTACCACAACACTCTGTCCACTAGAGGGCGTAGTGGTCCCTGTGTGTGTTTGAACTCAACTCTAAAAACACCACAGAGGAGGACAGTGTTCCTACTTTTTCCGGGTTTTCTGATTCACAGCATCATTTGTCCAAGTTTATCGATAGTCTTCATCATGTTGGATAAAGCTGATGAAGATGAGTTCGAAGTCTTCATTGCGCAGCACGCTGGAGCCCTTCAGGCATCCCGGATCCCTCAGATTTACTGGAGAAGCCTCCATCATAAGATCACCAACGAGGTAAGGGCTGCCCCGCCCAGTGCCTGCTCAAAATCTGCAGCTTCGGAAAACTGTTACGAACTCATAACTGCCCATAATCTCAGATTGAAGCACATTGTTTGTTAGTTAGACGTCCACCACTGGCTGCATGGTGACGCAGTGGTTAGCACTGTTGCCTCGCAGCACGAAGGTCGAAGGTTCGAAACTCGGCTGCGGTCTTTCTGCGTGGAGTTGCAGCGTGGGTTTCCTCGGGGTTTCCCCCCACAGTTCACAACATGCCCTATAGATTATAAATTGTAAATCGCTTTGGATAAAAGCGTCTGCTGGTGTGGACTGGTGTCTAGCTATACAGCTTAAACAAAATGAGAAGGAATTTGTTATCCTGTATGTGTATATGCTGTTTAAGTGCTGGTCAGATCCCATTTGGGTTCAAAATAAATCTGGAGTGTGTGTCTATGTCTGAATAACATGACAGTGAAAATACAAGACTGGCCTACCCTCTCTCATAAACTATCAGCTGCTTACTGAGAAGCTCTTGTGTAGCAGCCACCTGTAGAGAGGCTGACTGTAAAGATCCAGAGCACATCAGCAGTAGGTAACTTGTATGATGACATAGTGGACGCTCAACATGAGGCTGGCTTTCCCTTTCACTTACATAAAACTAGAACAAAGATAAGACCAGGCTGGAGGGAGTATGTCTGTGTACCATGCTGAAGCATGCAAGGCCTCCAAAGAGTGGGCGCTAACGGGGAGACCTAGACACGGGCTTGTGTTTGAGCGTAAAAGGGCTGCAAATGCAAAATACAACTATCCAGTACATTTTATTAGTAAAAAGGCCCAAGCTATGAGAGCTGAGTGTCTGGCTCTGAAACTCCTAAACACAAAATATTTCTGGAAAGAAGTGAGGCACTCAGGTAGACATAAGAAACATTTCAAAATGTGTATAATGTTAAACTGGTTATTCCAGATTGACTATTAAGGCAAAACTAAAGTTTGTTTCCGTATCTAAAGGTTCAACAACACATATCTGGAGATAAATGAAAACGTGCACATTTACTGCCAAATTTTCAAAAAATATTGGGTTTTGCCTGCTAGTTTTATCATTTTGGCCCAGTGTGAATTTGAGTTTGACACCCCACTCTCCCGGACCCAACTTTAAAACAGTCACTAGGGAAAATGAGCACCGTACTTTCTTGTCATTGGTCTAGTGGTTTCTCTATCTTTTCAGACAGGTGCGGACAGCCATGCACCATATCTATTGTCTGCAAAACAGCTTTCTGCAACGGACCAACTTCCTCTGTTTTGTTTCACAATCCATCACATGTTATTCTGTCAGTCCTGCACAGACATTAGGTCAGCAACAGTTCAGCATCATATATTGTAATCATATGAGCCAGGTTATAATTACCTTATTGCAGTTGATATTTCATTTTATGATATTTCATGCATTAAGCATCAATTATTTATGGCAGTAGGTGAACATATGTTAAGCATTACTCACTGACAATGGTGAATGAATATATGTAATCTTTTATTATATAATGTAACTAAATCAGTGATCCTTCATCATACGTTGTGTTGTGTGTTATATAAGACATCTTAAGGACATGACTTGAAAAAGGATGTGACATGCTGCAATGAAAAACTTCTTCACTTTTTTCAGAGGTTATGGTCATCCTCACCCCAATTTAAAAAATCATATTTTAGTTAGTTTAAAAAAAACTACCATTATCTTTTTGAGCTGACTAGAGGTTTTATTATTTGTATTATTGTTTATGTGTAGGAGCAGCAATGACCTACCATGTGTAGGTCTCATTCATCCTTTCTGTCTGTCACAGATTTATGATGCCGGAGAGGTTTTTGGAATAATGCATGTGCAGTTGGAAGAGGAGGAAGCTGGAGAACATGAGGAGAGGAAGAATCCCGGAGGGGTATGCAGTAAAGTGGTGGTTACCAGAGAGACCGGGCTGCAGGTCTCAGATCACAACAGGTCGGGAGATTCTGGGTTTTAATAGTGTTTGGTTTGGTTTTCTGAAAACAATATGAATCTGCATCTCTTGGGGTTCTGTCTGTCATCAAAGAAGAGTCAGAGATGTGTCTTCAAACAGCGTGGAGCAGTTTATTCATGTACAGAGTGGTTAACAGCTACAACGCATGAGAGCCTTTCGGAGTAAGAGCCCCCGATTAGTAAGGCGAACTTAAATACCCTATGATTAATGACCCGTCCAAAATTGGACTTGAACTTGGAACTGAAAACGAGATGATTAATACATTCCTCCTGAGTTGACATAAACTTGGATCTCGAAACGAAAATTAATAGATCCTGTCACAAATTGTTATGAAATATCCAAACACAGTTCACTCACACATGAAAAAGCTATCTGTCTTTGACAAACACTTACTGGAAACCATAATAACAATCCATTACTGGGAAACAGCACATGAGCATTTCAGGCAAAGCAGCTTTATTTGTAACACTTCAACACCATAAGGTCACCTTTTGTTCTCTACCTTGTGTGTGTGTGTGTGTGTGTGTGTGTGTGTGTGTGTGTGTGTGTGTGTGTGTGTGTGTGTGTGTGTGTGTGTGTGTGTGTGTGTGTGTGTGTGTGTGTGTGTGTGTGTGTGTGTGTGTGTGTGTGGGGTGGGGTTAAAGGTGCAGTATGTAAGAATATAATGAGAATTTTACTGTGAGAAAATCTCAAAAGAGTAATGTATTAGTCATTTTGGAAGGAAGGTTTGGTTATACTGAAACACATTTCATTTCCAGCTGCAGGGATTGTCAGTTTTTCTCCTTTCAAAGCAAAGGTAGAAGGGACGTAGCTACTGTTTACCATAAGTGAGCGTGGGGTTGCCTTGTCTCCTGCAAACTAATGCTGCAGCGCTGACAATTGTAATTTGACTATGGCTGGCAAAAAGCTCCAGAGTTGTTTAAAGTGGTTGCAGTAAAAAATGTTACCACAGGATGTAATTTTTACTTCATTTCTACGTAATGCACATTTAAGTTGAGTGGGAAGTCTGCTGGGCAGGACACTCTCCGGAGGTGACTTTGGGGAGGACCTCTGTTGATTGTCACCTCATTCTCATGCAATATTAGAATTAAAACCTTTTTGATGCGGTCTTTTCTCAACCCAGCAACCTCGAGATCCGACAGGTACAACTGGAGACATCAGCTGAGTTTTAACTCAGCTGATGTCTCCAGCTGAGTTACTAGGTATCCAGCTGATGTAAGGATAACAAGCAAGCTCTGAAGCTTGTTCTGAAGCTGAAGCAAGTTCTGAAGCGAGTTCTGAAGCGAGTTCTGAAGCTTGCCTGTCTCCCCTGCAGTTTTTGTTAAACACAGAGGGGAGTGTTTACTTTCACACAGGAGTCAGGCATTGCCTGCTCAGCTTTGATAAGGACTGGATCTGGCCCTGAACACAGAGAGAGAAACAAACCATACTTTGTGTTCTAATCACCCCCCAGTTTATCAGAAGAGGAAGGAATAGTCATATGGAAGACACTCTCTCTAAACACAAAGAAAGCTTATGTTCTAGTAGTCACACGCCTCATCATACAGTTGCTACACGTGTTCCTATTGCAGACAGTTAGCATCACGCATGAAGCATAATAATCTGAAAACTAACACTTTTGATTGAATCATGGACTGTGTTCTCATTAAGTCCCAAAATAAAATTCCACAGCACTGACACAGAACCATTGACCTGAACACGCTGTGTTCTGTCAACGAGAAAATCTCGAACCCATCCAACACCTGGAAACTAAAATCTGTCAATAACTTATGAGCTAAAATGTGGGTCTGGATTCAATAGATTTTGACGAACTAGTTAAGTTAGGGAACTAACTGCTGTTCTTCTACCCTGGTAGCATTTTTCTGGTTGATCATGCGTGGACTTACCGTGTGGAACACGCCCGGCAGCAGCTGGAGCAGATCCCTGGACTGCTTCCCAGGATGGCTGCGCTGATGGGTGTGGACTTCCACGGGGAGGTCCCTGACCTGGATACGGTCGATCTGATAATGGAGAACATGTGGAAGTACAACCAGACCTATCAGCTGTCTCAGGGGGTACGTTGGAGAACACCTCACACACTTTCATTTATTAATGAACAGATTACAGAACATTTTGGGGTAAACACCAAAAGGTTTCTACAGAAACAAATATTAAAGTAGAATACACACACACACACACACACACACACACACACACACACACACACACACACACACACACACACACACACACACACACACTCATTAACTTGTATAGCGCCATGTATAGCACATGTATAGCACCTCTCAGAGTAAGGACTCCAAAGTGCTTTACACTACAGTGTATCATTCATCCATTCACACACACATTCACACACTGGTGGGGATGAGCTACGATGTAGCCACAGCTGCCCTGGGGCGCACAGACAGAGGCGAGGCTGCTGAGCACAGGCGCCACTGGTCCCTCAGACCACCACCAGCAGGCAAGGTGGGTTAAGTGTCTTGCCCAAGGACACAACAGCAGAATTCTCTGTCCGGAGCCGGGATCGAACCTGCAACCTTCTGATTACTGGACAACCCGCTCAACCTGTTCAGCTACTGCTGCCCCAAATGATAACTCAAATGTATTGCTGCTCAACAGTGAATTGCACCCATTATTTTAATTTAATTAATCTAACGTAGTATCAGTATGATTAATGGATCTGTAAATTTCTTTTGTTCTGAAACATCAAAAGGATTTCAGACGTTTTACTTGATAAAGTAAATCATCAAACATCCTGGATTTTATGGGTCGATGGTTTATTTTTTCCCGCTGTGCCAATCTGAAGTCAAACCAGAAGGAGCTTGTTTCCAGTGTGCTTTAAGCTTTTGACTCTTTTTTTTTTTTTTTTTTACGTTGAACTTTGTGTTCAGTCAGCTGAGGAAAAGGTTCCGGTGTGGTACCTCATGGATGAGTTTGGAGCCCAGGTTCAGCACTCGGACCAGCCCAGCTGCAGCATGGTTCCCTTCTTCCACATCCCGGGCCAGCTGGCCTACACTCTACTCTGGCCTTTGCAGGACCTGCTGGAAGGAGGTGAAAGCACACACAAAAGCAGCTTCATGTATCAGAGCTGGGATCTATCAACCCTCTGAAAAACTCAACAAGAGGGTAGACACCAGCATGTTTCTTTTTACAAGCTGAAGGAAATAAAAGCGAGTAACTAAAGCTTCCGGTTTGCCACCACTTCCACAGATGAGGTCACTCGCGATTACGCGTACGGAGAGACAGACTCGCTGTTGAGGCGATGCCGGCTGTTACCCTGGATCCCTGATGATCTGGAAGGGGTGAGCAGTGTCACCAAAGAGCCTCCGGATGTCTACTACCAGGTCAGAACATGTTTCACTGCAGATTTGTGTATCTGAGCATAATGAAAGTCAAACGGAAGAAACAACCTGAGGTTACGTAATCTGTGTTATCAGCCACTTAGATTAGAAGTTGTTTGGTTAGAAGAACATTTAGAAACTTAGATGAACCTGAAATCTGATTTAAGGACTTTTAATGTATTTATATTTCCAGCCATGAATGGCATCACTCTGTTCTGACTGTTGATCTCGGACTCTTTAATGTTCTCTGGGTTAATTTCTTCAGGCCATCATGCAAGAGAACAAGGAGCTTCTTCCTGTGGAGGTCCAACCGAACGCTTTCCCCGAGGACAAAATCTACAAGTGAGTCTCACCTAGAAGCCAGAAACGTAAACGTGAGACTGAAGCTGTCGTCTCTTCAGGAGGAACAGAAAGCTTTACAGTCACAGACTCTCTCCTGTAGAAGAAAATGGCCTCTGGAATCCTGTTTAGGGGGACAGTGGCTCAGGGGGTTAGGAGTTTGCTCTGTAATCCGTGAGTTGCTGGTTCAAACCCAGGCTCTATACATGTCAGTTGTGTCCCTGGGCAAGACACTTTCCCCTCCTTGCCTGGTGGTGGTAGTCACACCACCAGTGTGCGTTGTGTACTGCGAGAGGATGAAAGGTCTCATCTAAGGACACAACAGCTGAGATAAACAGAGTCAACAACCCACTGATTACTGGACAAACCTCTGAGCCACCGTCAGGACTCTTGACAGGAAACGAATGCCTTGTTTCGCTTTCTGTATAAACACTCAGGTTCCTGATGTTACTGGTCAACATGGTGACACCTCAGAGGGTCTGAAGAGCCACTTGGACTGTTTTCTCTTTCAGAGTCTTCACAGAAATGTCCCAAGTAAGAAACAACCTAACGCATCCACGCTTCCATCTGACGGACGAGGAGAAGGAGGCTGATATTATCTGGAGTTATAATCACATCAAAGACTACAGGTTAGCACCAGATCAACAGTCCAGCCTTTGAGGAACATCTGGAGTCACCTCTGAGGAGGCTTTAGTTGTTCTTGAAATGTTACATTAAAATGAAGGACACGTAACACAGAGGCGTGTGCAGGTTGGTAAAATTCAAACACGGATTTCATTATTGTTAAGTATTTTTATTTATTCAATCCAGGCGTACCTCAAAGAAAGTCCAAAACACACAAGGGGGTTAGAGATATTATTGTTATTAATTCCATTTACCAATAAACACAAATAATCAATAATCAGATTTTGCAAAACCGGAGAGAAAAAAGAAACACACCAGTTGCGGGAGGTCTGTTTAATCTCTCAACGAGCTGGAGCTCCTCAAAAGGTTTTATTCACAGATGACATAGCACATTAAAGATGACCACACCCACCCCTTCACAGACAGCAAACTTTCCCAGGTTCAGAGAAACACCGTCCTCACTAGGGAGTTTGTTGTGATAACAGAACTGCAGACTTACAAGGTCGGCTTTTCCCTGAGGCAGGGGCCGGTTAATAACACCAGATGGTTCCCAGACAAAATCATCTTCCATGCATCCAATACTGTATTTACCACGTTAAATGTGAATAAGGCTAATGAACTCTGTTTGAAAAACAAACAAACAAACAAACAATACTATTAAGAAGTGATGGTGAAAATCAGCTTTTTACCCAACAATTATAAATAAGGATTTTAAAACACAAAGCTCCATTAAAAGGTTGATAAATTGTGTTTAAAAGGCTAGTGGTGAAATGCTTGAAATGGGGATTCTCAATTAAAACAGACATCCAAAATGCTCCTCAACATAACACAAGGTCCACTGACCATACTCACAAGTTTGGAGCACAAGAGGGAGCCAGCACTTTGATCCCTCGCCTGTTTTAAAATCTAAACACACTTTTATTTTTACCCATTAAAAACAACTTTATAACACCATTAGAACCAACAAGAAGCCAGGGCACAGAGTCAGTCAGTCTCAGTCCCTTTCCAGTGGCAGCTCCTTATGCTGCACTGGGGCTGATCTGAGGGAGGAGGAGGGGTCTCATGATTGCAGAGCTTTTGTCGAGGTAGGAGACAGCAGCAGCAATGTATGTCCTGAGCTCCCATCCCCAGGGTAAAAAGGCACCAGCTATAACAAGAGAGAAGCTAAATCTAAAATAACCCCGTAAGCTGATCTAAGCTGTTAGACGGGGACAAGCCCCTCCAGCTGACTTCACCCATCACCAGTTCAACTCGACTCTGAGAACCCGCTATGGCTTTGTGTTTTAGGAAATTAAGTGAAGAACGGCCTCAAGTCCTGCTTAACCAGTTTCCATGTGAGAGCATCGTCACAGTGAAGGACTGTCTGGCTGCTCTGGCTCACAGAGTGAAAGGTGGTTCGACTCCTGAGTGGCTTCCAGAGACCTTCAACCTGCAGACGGAGCTGCCGCAGTTCATCAAGCGTTATCGGCTGAGACAAAACAGGTCGGCTTCTGCCCTTGAGGTTATAAGTGAGGGTTAGTTGCAGCCATGTTGTGATGAGCAGGAGCCAAGGATCAGACGTGAAGGTGAAGCTGGTAACGGATGTGTGTGTTTCAGGGGAGAAGATAACCACTGGATCTGTAAGCCCTGGAATCTGGCCCGTGGGCTGGACACACACATCACCAGCAATCTGAACTACATCATCAGACAGAGAGAGAGTACACCAAAGGTAGTGGACATTTACTGGTCAGTCTATTAGGTCCGCCTTTCTGATGCTGGGTTAAACCTCCTACCCCCATTACAGTCATCTTGATTCTTCATGTCATAGAAAAAACAAGAAATCTGAGACTTTTCTCTGAGGTTCTGGTCCATGTAGACATGACATAATCACACAGTTCCCCATTCCACCACATCTTAAAACTTCTGGACTCCATTGAGATCTGGTAACTTTGGAGGTCATTGGAAACCAGTTAGAGATTATGTGAGGTTTGTGACATGGCGCATTATCCTGCTGGAAGTAGTCCTCAGAAGCAGCAATACTCAGATGGCACTAAGGGGACCAAAGTGGACCAAGAACATTTCTCCCACAGCGTGAAACCACCAGCAGCAGCCTGAAGCCTTGATGCAAAGGATGGATCCATGCTTTCATGTTGGTGTCACCAAGTTCTGACCAGGCCATCTGAATGTTGTAGCTGTTGTAGTTTGCCCATTCTCCTCTGACGTTTTCAAGGCTTGTGACCTCTTTGTTTCAGGTGGTGTGTAAGTACCTTGAGGACCCGGTTCTGTTCAGCAGAGAAGAAGTGGGACTGGTGAAGTTTGACATTCGCTACATGCTGATGTTGCGATCTGTGAAGCCTTTACGTCTGTATGCCTATAATGTGTTCTGGCTTCGTTTTGCCAATAGGTAAATCCCCGTGGTCTACCAGCGTGAGAACCACCTCATCAGCTACTTTATGTGTGAAAAAAGTCCTTTAAGTTACATGAGACTTTAATTTTCCTTCTGTTTAGACCTTTCTCTTTGGATCAGTTTGACGATTACCAAAAGCACTTCACTGTTATGAACTATACAGAGGGGGCGGAGCTAAAACAGGTACTGTACTTTTGTTACCTGCATTATTTTATCACCTTCTGTAATCACTATGTGACCTGGCTTGCTTAGAATTTATTTAAAGAGCAAGTCACCCCATACCAGGGTCCAGGTCCACTCCCATTTCCTGTTTGACAAATGCGCCACAAGGAGGCGTTGCCTGGCAGACTAAGAGGGTGGAGCAGCTAACACACACACACACACACACACACGCACGCACGCACGCACGCACACACACACACACACACACACACACACACACACACACAGAGCATTGTGTAATCATATGGTACCAGCTAAAGTCACAGGGTACCTCTTAGCCAGTAGCGATGGCAGATTAAAATTCAAATGTAGAGCAGATTTGTTTTACCTGAAGAGTGTGCAACACTGACAGTTTTAGGCGGCAGGGTTTCCCCAGCACTGGCCTTGCTTGGTCCCCCGCCAGGCCAGGTGTCTACCCCCCTCCCCCGCAGTCCAAATGATGCCCGGTAGCAGAATGATTCGTGTTCTCTCCCCCCATCATGGGCTGCAGCGGAACAAACCGTGTGCACCCCACGTTTCACAGGCACCAACACCCACCCCTGCTCTCAAGGCCCACCAGGCCTAGCAAGTTTTCTGGGGGGCACACTGGGCAGAATATTTAGATTTTAACTAAGATGCACTGAAGTGCCAAATTTTTGACTACACATGTCTACAGCACAATTAGACACTCATTTATATTGATTATCAGCAAAATAATGTTTATTTGGGGGTGACTTTCTCTTTAAGGAGCCACTGGATTACTGTAAAGTCCTTTTTTATTAATTTGTTTTTTTTTCTAAACTTCATTTAAATAACATTAAATATGATTGTGTTCAGGTGCATTATGACGAGTTTATCCCCTTGTTTGAGAAGCAGTACCCACAATATCCATGGAAAGACATAGAAGTAAGTACAGATTTAAACACCTGTGTGTGTGTGTATATATATATATGTGTGTGTGTGTGTGTGTATATATATATATATATATATATATATATATATATATATATATACACGTGTATATATACGTGTATGTGTATATATATGTGTGTGTGTGTATGGCATGCTGTTCAGGAAATTATTAAATATTTATACCAGAATACTTCCGAATATATGGACCGAAGTCTGAATATATGGACTGAAAGCTGTGCTTCAAGTGGGTTCAGTTTGCAGCAACATGCACCGCCACTTCAAACTCTGTGACTCTCGGCATACTTTTTTTAAATATTTTTTTCTAGGCGGTGCGCACTGGTAGTTTTTTGGGTCATTTATTAGTCGAAATTTCCCGAGTTCTAAAAAAATATCTGTCCCTCCAACATCAGCCATCCAGAGTCCGTGCCCAGCTCAGCCACTCCCGATACGTTGGACACACGCTCCATGAAGGTCCGCAATTTGCGCCAAAGGTGCATCACTGCCATGAGACGCACAGCACATTCAGCCACGTCAGCACAGACAGAGGAGACACATAAAGAGACGATTTATCCAACGCTGTTCACATTCCCGCAATGACAGCAGCAGCACCTGAACAGCCAGTTGTTCAATGGTTTAACGCACCGACAGGCAGGAGGATGGAGCTGGACATATATCCAAACAGAAATATAGATCATTAGTAAACTCCGAGCTGGTTGGAGGAGTCTGATCGCTGCTGCAGTCAGCTCGATCTCCGACGGGGACTTCCAACTCGCGAGGGGGGTGGGGGGGTGCATTCATCCACCGGCTTGGAGTACGTAGAGCACGATTTCTATTTTAAGGGTGAACAACCTAAACACCTTCTTTGATTATAGATAAACAGAAAAATATCAAGGGTTTTGATAAAAGAGAGATCCTGGAATCTTCCAGAATGACCCTTGAGAAGTTTTACGAGCACCCGGCCTGGGGAAGAGTCAGTTATTGGCAGGTTGAGGTAAGACAGACCAAGTCCTGATAATGTACGGCTTAACAAGTCACTTGGTAAAATTTATGTTCCTGGGAGAAAAATGTAGGAGTTAACCAGAATGCCCACCTGCGGGCCGGTTTCAAATTCCCCGGTTTCTTTATTTCCTTCTGCTGAATGTGAAAGAACCCTTTGTGTGACAATGTTCTGGTTCTTTTCCGTGTAAATCCATACAAAGTTTAACATCAGGATATAAAATGTGGATTTCCGCTACACTTTAATACAGCAGAAATGATCATTGTGTATTTTGAGAAGGTTATTATGGATTATTTATAATGTTTTTGATAGAAACAATAGATTTTTAGATATTTTGAATATATATCTTCCTAAAAACGGTTTAAACAGCCTGCCCTAAGCGGTGTGCAGATGTGCTCCTGCAGCACTAGTGATGGGTACACCGAAACCATCAGCTGACTGACAGATGGTACAAACGATGCTTTTGTGTTATTTTCAGCAACAAAAATGATATTAAACATCGTTTCTCTCCCTGTCATTTTCTGTTTAACACTCATAACACTGGATCTGGGGTGGCACTGACCATCGGAGTCAAAAGTACTCATGTTGTTGGGCCTTTGGAGTGAAAGAGTGAAGAATCAGAATCAGAAGTTTTTATTGCCATATGTGTGCCAAGTCACAACATTAGGAAATTGCTGCGGTATTTTGGTGCAAAAGGTAAGATAGAAAAAAAATTAATTAAGAGGTAAGCAAATATAGGAAGTAATAAAACACTCATGATAAAATTATTAATGTAAAAAGTGGCAAGAATTAGAGAAGCAGCTATCTACCCCGTGTAGGTACTAATCTGAGTGTTTGCTGAATGTTTCAAGCACAGCATCAGGTCACGTGACTGGGACCAGTCAACTTGAGTGGGCTGCCCTAGGATTTTCATCCAAAAGTCCGACTGCACAGGGGAAGAAACTGTTTTTGTGGCGAGAGGTTCTGGTCCGAATGGATCTGAGCCTTCTGCCAGATGGGAGCGAGTCGAAGAGACTGTGTCCAGGGTGAGACGAGTCGGCTATTATCCGACCTGCACGCCTCATTGTCCTAGAGGTGTACAGATCCTGATTGGAGGGGAGTTTGCAGCCAATGACCTTCTCTGCAGAGCGCACGACACGCTGCAGCCTCTTCTTGTCCCTGGTGGTGGCTCCAGCGTACCACACGGTGATGGAGGAGGTGAGGATGGACTCGATGATAGCGGTGTAGAAAGGCCTCATTGACTGTGGTGATAGGTTGAATTTCTTCAGCTGCCTCAGGAAGTACATCCTCTGCTGGGCCTTTTTTCTGATGGTGGTGATGGTGGGTTCCCATTTGAGGTCCTGGGTGATGGTGGTGCCCAGGAAGCGACATGAGTCCACCATCGTGATGGGAGTGTCAGACAGGTTTAAGGGGGGGATGGGGGGTGTGTGTTTCCTAAAGTCCACAACAACCTCCGCTGTCTTCTGGGCGTTTAGCACCAGGTTGTTGTGGCTGCACCAGGACACCAGCCATTCAGCCTCCATTCTGTAAGCGGACTCATCCCCATTAGAGATGAGTCCGATGATGGTGGTGTCGTCAGCAAACTTAATTAGTTTGACAGACTCATGCTTGGAGGTGCAGCTGTTGGTGTACAGGGAGAAGAGCAGAGGGGAAAGAACACAGCCCTGTGGTGAGCCGGTGCTGATGGTCCGTTGGTCCGAGACATTCTTCCCCAGCCTGACTTGTTGTTTCCTGTCTGTCAGGAAGTCAGTGATCCACCTGCAGATGGGGTCAGGCACGTTCATCTGGGACATTTTGTCTTGGAGGAGGTCTGGCAGGATTGTGTTGAATGCAGAGCTGAAGTCCACGAACAATAACCTGGCGTAGGTACCTGGGGAGTCCAGATGCTGCAGGATGAATTGTAGAGCCATGTTGATTGCGTCATCTACAGACCTGTTTGCTCTGTATGCAAACTGCAGGGGGTCCAGGAGGGGGGCTGTGAGGGTCTTGAGGTGGGGGAGAACTAGGTGCTCAAATGACTTCATGACCACAGATGTCAGAGCCACGGGTCTGTAGTCATTTAGTCCAGTGATTCTTGGTTTCTTGGGGACAGGGACTATGGTGGAGATCTTGAAGCAGGCAGGCACATGAGATTCCTCCGGTGAGGAGTTGAAGATGCTCGTAAACACTGGGGCCAGCTCTTCAGCACAGTGCTTTAGAGTGGCAGGAGCCACGCCATCAGGGCCCGGGGCTTTTCGTGTGTTAAGAGACCTGAACTGCTTCTTTACATCTGCTTCATGAATGTGTAGATTTGTGGTGGAGGTGTGTGATGTGATGTGAAGACCTCATGGGTGGGGAGTGTGTGTTTGTGTGTGTGTGTGTGTGTGGGGGGGGGGGGGGGGGGATTCCACAGTGATGGTGATGGCTCTGTAGTGGGGAGTGGCTGACCAATGTTGGGGCTGAACTAGGAGTGAGGCCTGCCTGATGGCTCATCAAACCGACAATAGAAATTGTTTAGGTTGTTTGCCAAGAGCAGATTATCGGTGGAGGCGGGGGTTCTGGGTTTGTAGTTGGTGATGTTCCTGAAACTTTTCCACACTTTTCCAATTGCTGCTGCATTTTGTCATGATGCTGATGTTTTGCTTTGAGCAATTCTTTGCTGAACCTGTATTTAGTGTCTCTGTAGGAGTCCTTCTCCCCCCTTTTAAATGCATCTCTCTTTTCTAACCACAGCTGTTTGAGTTTAGGGGTAAACCAGGCTTTGTCATTGTTATAACTCGCCCTGGTGTGTGATGGTATGATGCTGTCCTTGTCCTTGCGTGTACTTTTATTGGTTCCGTTAGAACCTTTGAATACGCTGCGTTTTCAGGGAGGTTGGGGCCGCAGGTGAGTTTTATTGTACTGACCCTGGTTTGGACTCCCTAATTTAGAACTCGTTTTCTAGCTTCAGATGAAATGAAAATTGTCATACTTGTTCTTCTGTAATAACACTCTTTTAACTCTCCCGTTATTTAGTGGTTTTAAATACTAGGGCGGAAGTTTAATACTGGAGGCCATCCAGGCATCTATTATTTGGGTCCTATCAGCAATGTGGGTGGTGGTAACTAGAAAATGATTCTTGTTAGTTGATCAGGCTAACATGGACTTATCAATTAATCTAATTAATCCTCCCTTTGAAATGGTTCCTTCCCACGCTGAACAAAGACTTTTTTCGTGCAAAGCAGAGCCTGTTTGTACCAACGAACCGTCATGATCCATAATCCTTAGGGTGTCCCGCTACCAAGAGGGAGGGGAGACTAGCTCCCTTACCTAAGGTATCTTTTTTTAATCTGTCACAACCTGAAAACAAGTCCTGAAGCAGAGGAACAAGCAATTCAAGGTGGCTTACCTCTCCTGGAGGTCTGGTCGGGGCTCCCACTCAAAGTTTTAAAAGAGACCTTTAAGAATTGAGAATGAGGATTCTTTTCCCAAAATATTTATTTCAAAATTAAAAAATACAAAAAAGGGTAAATATAAGATTAACCAATCCCCTTAGGAGGATGCTGTTACTAAAATCTCCCTGAGAAGAACTGGTCGACTTGTGTTGACGCCCCCTTCAGACAGGCCATGAAAAACGGAAATGTTCCAGACTCTGTCCGTAAGACCTTTGTGTCTGAATGCAAACATCCGGATAACGTGTTCCATAATTTAACCGGACGAAGCCCCTAGTAACAGGTCCGGACTTGTTACGGACAGGGTGGCTGCTTCAGACTGGTGAGGTAGAGTTCCGGACAAGGAGGAGGGGGAGGGGGAGAAGGAGGGGACCGGGGGACGCCGTGCGCACCTATATAACTCGCTCCTGTAGCATGCGGCGAACCACGGCAGCTCGCCTCCTACGGTACCGCCTAGACGCGCGACGGAGCGCTTCACACTGCTTCACACCGCTTCAGTGATTCCTTTAACCATTGAGCTTCATCATCCAGGTCTCTTATGCGTCTTCGTGTGCGCAGAATTATGCTTAAGCGCCTCGTGATTTTTATCTTGAGAGGCGCTATAGAAACGATATTTTCTTTTTCTTCTTCTTCTTCTTCTTAACATGAGTCCGATTCTCTCTCTCCCCACCCCCCGCCGCCGTCAGACATCTGGAACTTTTCCCTGCTGTGTGAACGCAGCCGAAAGGACAAGTTCCGGTACAAAAGTGTTGTGTCTGAAAACACAGTTCCGGTTAAAAACCGGATTGAATTGTCCGCAAATGTTCCAGAATGTCTATCTGAAAAGGGCTTAACTGTCACACACTCTCTAAGTCTCCGCTCCTGCTACTCTCTACCTCTGCTCTGTCTCTCTTTATATCATTCTAAAAAACTGCCAAGCAATATCTCAAACAGTCATGAGACAGCCTAAACAATGTAATCTTTTGCCAGTTACATACATACAAGACAACAAAACAATGTGTTCATTCGTCAGTTTCATATCTTAGTTCAACACAAGACAGCCAAACAAGACAGCCAAACCCATATGATGTCATATTTGTAAGCTGGTCTCCTTCTCCACCCAAAGTCCAGAACTTTCCACAGAGGACTTTCATTTCCTGAGATGTCTCTTCAGTTGGCCTTCTTTGGTACCACCTCTTCTGCTGTTTCCTGTTCAGTTGGACCACTCCTCCTTATCTTCTGCCTGATTCCACTCGCACGAAGCGAGCTCGAGCTAATCTTTGCTTCTCCTTATGACTTCGTTTATTACCTCCATTATTTTTGGCATGCGAGAGCTTGCAACATCCTGACAGAAGTGGATGTAGGAGGTGACGGTATCTGTGAACTCATCTAAACTGTCTGAGGTGGCCTTCATTACCTCCCAGTCTGTGGTCTCAAAGCATGAGAAGGTTAAGTGGAGTGGCAATCTGAGTTCTGGAGAATCCAAGAACGACCGGTGCTCTACGTACTCCAAGCCGGTGGATGAATGCACCCCCCCACCCCCCTCGCGAGTTGGAAGTCCCCGTCGGAGATCGAGCTGACTGCAGCAGCGATCAGACTCCTCCAACCCGCTCGGAGTTTGCTAATGATCTATATTTCTGTTTGGATATATGTCCAGCTCCATCCTCCTGCCTGTCGGTGCGTTTAACCATTGAACAACTGGCTGTTCAGGTGCTGCTGCTGTCATTGCGGGAATGTGAACAGCGTTGGATAAATCGTCTCTTTATGTGTCTCCTCTGTCTGTGCTGACGAGGCTGAATGTGCTGTGCGTCTCACGGCTTTGATGCACCTTTAGCACAAAATGCACAAAATCAGTCCGTATATTCAGACTTCGGTCCATATATTCAAACTTCAGTCCATATATTCAGAAGTATTCTGGTATAAATATATAATTGTTTCCTGAACGGCATACCATATGTATGTATGTATATATGTATATGGATGTGTATGTATATATATATATATATATATATATATATATGTATGTGTGTGTTTATATATATATTTATGTGTGTATATGTATATATATATATCTATACATATATATGTATTGTATATATATATGTATATTTGTTTATATATATATATATATGTATGTATTGTATATATATATACATATATATATATGTTTATATATATATGTATGTATTGTGTGTATATATATATATATGTATGTGTATATATATATGTATATATACATATATATTTATGTGTATGTATATGTTTATATATATATATATATGTATGTGTGTATATATATATGTATATATGTGTGTGTATATATTTATATGTATGTATGTATATATATATATATATATATATATATATATATATATATATATGTGTGTGTGTGTGTGTGTGTGTGTGTGTTTGTTGTTGTTGTTGTTGTTTCTTTAATTTAATTTTTTGTTTTTTGTTTTAAAAAGAAGTGTCTTCAGTCAAGATTGTAAAAATCTGTGTAATGCTCAAGGCTATAAGCAGTCTTCATGAAGGGTCAGGCTATTTCATAATTTAGGACTGGCCACAGAGATGACCCTGTTGGGTCTTGAAACGTTCTAGGATGTTGATTATTTCTGACAAGTCCTGGTAATCCTCATTTTGAATGAGGAGGCTGTGAACTTTCACCCCGCAGATGGGTTTCTCTGTTCTGTAACCAAATGTTTTGACTGTAACTGAAGGGCCTTGTGGCGTCAGCCCTCCTGCTCTCACTGCTTTGATTACAGAACGCCCCTTCAAGGACTCAACAGTAAAAACAAAATAACCCCATGGGTCTCTCTTCATTTCACAGTTTGGAAAGCCAAATATATTCAATAGGAAGTTATTAGAAAAAGGAGAACGCTTTTTTTGGAGAATCCCCTTCAAATACCCCCAGCTGCAGATCACGGACCGATATGGGGTGGGCTCGGATGTTCAATGGGCGTGGCCAGTTAATATGGCGGAGTTGGATGGGGCAATCTCAAATGTCTAGTTGGGATGGCCATTCAGCTGGACTCAGCTGTCAAAACAACTCTTCTGGAAAAAGATAACTAAATAATGTGGAATAAAGGCTTTGTGACATTTTATTTGTAAAATTATAGAAATATATTTATTTTATGACACAATATGTAGAATTTACATTTTTACTTAACATAGTAATGGCTATAACATTTGTATTTGTTGGGCAGGAAAAGGAATATCCCATTCGCAATGGTTTAATGGTGAGTTTAGTGGTGTAGTCAGCAGCTGGGACCTTCTTGCCCCCATAGGCTTATCTTTACTTCAGGAGCTGAGCCCAGGAGAACCATGCTGGCCAGAAGAAGTCTTCACACCTTCTCATGTATTCTCCACAGTCGTAGGGTCCTGAGCTACTATCAATGGTCCTGTGGATTCTTGGTCATCTCTAATGGTATTGGAGAATTGCTAATTTTTTTTTTTATCTCCATAAAGATCCGTTCACAATGTTTTCATCTGAATCTTTTCACCCCCTGTCCAAACCCAGAACAATGGACACTCACCATTGGGTTTCGGCACCTTGTTTTTAAAGAAGTCCTACCTAAGACAGCAATTAATTCTTCATATCTTCCTTATTTGTACGGTCCCTGACCGGAGGCTTTGTAAACATCAAAAGCAAATGGGAAATGACATCATCTTGGGTCTGGTTCAGCATCTTAACCACAAACTCTTAACCACAAACGCTACACAAATTGTAGCTTGACATTGGCTGAAGTTCCTCGTGCCTTTAAACACGCTGTTCTACAACCAATCTTGAAAAAACCCGGCCTCGATCCCACCGATTACTCTAATCTACGACCAATTTCCAAATTACCGTTTTTATCTAAGGTCCTTGAGAAAGTAGTCTATGCACAGTTGGTGAACCTTCTAAATGAATATCAGGTAATGGACACCTGTCAGTCTGGTTTTAGACAACAGCACAGCACTGAAACTGCTCACGTTCGGGTGTTTAATGACATTTTTCTGGCTTTAGATTCAGGTTTCCATGTGGTTCTGGTACTTTTGGATCTATCTGCAGCATTCGACACGATCGATCATGACATTTTGATCACAAGACTTCACACTTGGGCTGGTATTTCAGGTACTGCCCTGGATTGGTTTAGGTCATACTTTTGTAACAGGTCTGCTAGGGTCATGTTGGACGGCTGTTCATCAGAGTCACAGCCTCTACGTTGGGGTGTCCCACAAGGCTCAGTTCTCGGCCCGTTACTGTTCAACCTCTATATACTGCCCTTAGGAGCCATTTTCAGAAAGCACGCTGTCTCATACCATCTTTACGCTGACGACTGTCAAATCTACTTTTCATTTAAGCCAACTCAGTCAACGCAAGTTCTGTCTGATTGTATCCTTGAGGTCAAGCAATGGCTAGCTGACAACTTCCTCCATCTCAATGACTCCAAAACTGACATAATCGTTTTCAGTCCTAACAGTACCACGGCAACTCAACAACCTGACCTCAACTATCTCTCACCTAATGTATCCTCTGTAATCTCCAACCTTGGAGTAAAAATGGACCAGGCTCTGAAGATGGATGCCCAGGTCAATAACACAGTTAAATCATGTTTTTACCAACTAAGACGCATCTCAAAACTAAAGCACATCCTGAGTGTACGTCTTCTGAAATCGGTGGTCCACACTTTTATCACCTCAAGGCTGGATTACTCCAACTCCTGCTTATATGGCATCAGTAAAGCAGCTCTCTCTAGACTTCAGCTGGTCCAGAATTCAGCAGCTAGGTTGCTGACTGGAGCTGACAGAAGACAACACATTTCTCCAATTCTGAAATCTCTCCACTGGTTGCCCGTGCAGTTCAGGATAAACTTCAAAATTATGCTTCTGACTTACAAATCCTTGAACCATCAAGCTCCTCCATATCTGTGTGAACTTGTCCATTACTACAACCCGCCGCGTGCTCTCAGGTCTGAAGATAAGCTCCTCCTAGCTGTTCCCAATGCACGTTTAAAAAGCCGTGGAGAGAGGGCTTTCTCTGTCTGTGCACCGAAGCTGTGGAACGCATTACCACTGCTAGTGAGGTAAGCACCAACAGCTAGCATTTTTAAATCACGCCTGAAAACTCACTACTTCAACCTAGCTTATACAACATAATTATGAACCTCACTGACATCTGCACTGTTTATAAACTGACTCCACAATTATCGACTTCCGTATTATTGAGGTTCTTTGTAAAATGTTTTTTTTTTCCTATTTTTACTTCACCCTGTGTCTTAATGATTTTTAGCTGTTATTTTTGGGAATTTTGTTGTATTTCCTTTTTATCTTTTATCTGTGTTCGACATGTTTGTATAATGCCGGTTTAATTAACCAACATTTTTAGTGTACAGCGCCTTGTTTGGTTGTAATGCCTTGTGAATGCGCTTTATAAATAAAATTGGATTGGATTGGATTGGAACTCTGCACCCCTAACCACTTCCTCTACACAGGCACACACAGAAACATAGAACATGACCTTTAAAAACACGCATTTCAACATCATATCACATATCCTGATTTTCCATACAGGGTGAATTCAGGTTTACACTTTACAAAGGAATCGGAATCAGAAAAACTTTATTTATCCCCGAGGGGCAATTAAAAAATAACAGCAGAGCAGCATGATGTTGGACATACAAACATTGAATAAATAGGCAATAAGGAAGTAATAAAGCAGCAAGAAGATGGATAAAACAGTAAAATATGCAAAAAACACAGAGTAAGTGAATAAAGTGACTAAAGTGTCATCTGTATAAAAGTTAAATAAATGGAGAGCCCAAGGAGAGGGTTTATCGGGGGATGGTCTTATCTGCTGGAGTTAAAGAGCAGAATGGCTTTGGGGACAAAGGTGGCTCTGTCTCCTCCTCTCAGTCTTGCAGGAAATGCAGCATAGGCGTCGCCCAGAAGGGAGCCATTGAAATGCGGGGTGAAGAATATGAGAGGGGTAGTGGAGGATTTTGGCTGCCTGTCTCAGGTCTTGTTGATAGAAAACCTGAGCAAGAGTTCTGACAGGCAGGCCAGCGATTTTGGAACACACTGATGCAGTGTGCTGCAGTCTGTTCCTGTTCTGGAGGCTAAGGGGAGTAGAACCAGCAAGTGATGGAGAAGGTCATGATGCTTTCCAGGAAGGCACAGTAAAAAGTCATCATGACTGAGGAGCTGACTCCAAAGGAGTTGAGCTTCCTAAGGAGATATAGCCGTTGGTGGCACTTCCTGAGAATCTCTTCTGTGTTAGCAGAGAATTTCAGGAGGTTGTCAAAGGTGGTTCCCAGATACTTGTACTCATCCACTACCTCCTCTGGGTTCCCATGGATAATGGTGGTTACTGAAGCAGCCGGATCCCTCTGTCTCCTGCAGAAGGTCATCACCATGTCTTTGGTTTTGCTCACATTCAGTTCAAGTTTGGAGCTGTCACACCACTCTACAAACTCCTGAAGAGCAGGTCCGTGGTGTTGTGAGGAGCCTGACAGCAGTGATAGGAGGACTGTATCATCAGCGTATTTCACCAGGTGACAGTTGGGATGTGTGGATCTGCAGTCGTCGGTGTAGAGGATGTAGAGCAGGGGGGAGAGCACACAGCCCTGGGGGGAGCCGGTGGAGGTGGAACGGAGACCGGAGAGACAGTTGTTGACCCGAACTTTCTGAGTCCTGTTGGTTAAAAAGTCCAGTATCCACAGGGTTAACTGGTCATCTAAATGAAATTGGGAGGAAAGTTTAGTAGCCAGGATGTGAGGCTGCAGAGTGTTGAATGCTGATGAAAAGTCAGCAAACAGAAGTCTGGCGAAGGAGTCAGGGAGCTCCAGATGTTTGTGGATGGAGTCCACGATGAAGATTTTTGCATCATTGGCGCCTCTGCGTGCACGATAAGCAAACTGGAGTGGATCCATCAGGGGCTCAGTTGCTCTCGCAATGTGCTCTTTTATGATCTTCTCCGTGGCCTTCATCACCAAGGAGGTGAGCGCCACAGGACGAAGATCGTTAGGAGACTTTGGGTTGCTTCTTTTTGGGACAGGGATAACTGTGGAGTGTTTCCACAGCTGGGGGACGGTGTGACTGTCAAGTGACTGTTGAAATAGAGTCTGGAACACACTTCCTAGCTGCTCTGCACAATGCCTCAGAACTCTGCTACTGATGTTGTCAGGGCCAGGTGAGCTCCTCTCCCTGGTCCTCCTGAGGGCTCTCACCACGTCCTCGGTCTGGAAGGCGAGTGCAGAGCTGGCAGGTTTGAGTGAGGATCTGGACTCTTCAACCTGGGTGATATTGTCTGTCTCAAACCTGGTGTAGAAAGCGTTGAGGTCGTCAGGGAGGTAGGTGGGGTTGCTGCCCTCCACCTGGATGGTTCTGGAGGCGGTGACCACAGTATTCACAGCAGCCATGGTTTTGAGCCCCTGCCAGGCTGAGCGAAGGTCCCCTGTGGTAAATTTTTCTTCCACATTGTTTTTATATTTCAGTTTAGCAGCTGTAATGGCCCTCTTGACCTCCCTGTTGACTTCTTTCTTATCCTGTGCAGAACCGGTGAAGAAAATCCTCTTTTTTTTTTTTGTTAAGGATTTCCTTTAGCTCCTTGGTGATCCAAGGTTTGTTGTTGGGGTAGATGGTGACTTTTTTGGAGGGGATGATGTTGTCTACACAGAAGGAGATGTATGATGATACTGTGTCGACTTGATCGTTGAAATCATCAGAGGAAGAAAGAAGGCTGACCCAGTCAGTGGCCTCAAAACATCCTTGTAGGGTGAGAATACTTTCCACTGTCCACTGCTGGATGCTTTTGGTCACCTTTTTAATCCTCTTGATGACTGGGGTGTAAGCAGGGGCTAGCAGGATGGTGTTGTGGTCTGCTGAGCCAAGAGGGGGGAGGGAGAGGGCTTTAAATGCATCTGGTACCGAGCCAAAGCATTTGTCCAGAGTCTTCCCCTGACGTGTGCTGCATGTAACATACTGTTGGAAACCTTTAAGCAACTTGTCAGGGGAAAACCAACTGAGTAACAGGTGAAATAGCAAAACATTGCCCACGTTTGTGATTTTGTATCTGAGAGCGACAAAAGCCACAATATTCTCTATATCAACGGGCGTGTGAGGGGGCGGTTGGATCTGAGGTTAGCACACAGTCCCATCTTCCTGTCCTTTGAGAGCACTGTCATGGCATTCGTTGTGTTCTCTGCATTTCAAAAGGGCCAGGTTCACAAGGCTCGTTCCACAATAATGTTTGGAAATGTTGAATCATATTACTTCAGTTACTTTTACATTTTGACTTTTTTGTAACTTATTTGTAACATCTTGTTTAAAGAGTGTTGGACGTGGGCAGGGGGAGCCTTCACATAGGCCGCTTTTACCATGTGGTCAGCTCGGCCTGGGCCGGGGTCAGCCCCCACCTGTCAGTTTGTCTTTACACATCCTTCCGAGGAATGCGGCTGTGAGCGCGAACAGGGCAGTTCTGGTGTTTGAACCAGAGCTGTCTTCCTAATGGTAGAAGGTTCACGAGAAGGGTGGGTGAGTTGGAGGGGTCTGATAGATCTGTTCCAGTCCTTGTTTACAGAACTTACACATAGAGACCACCACATCAAAGTACTGTGCAGAGAGGAAACACAATAAAATAACAATTAATGGGCTTTCCTTAAAGATAAAACAAAGGCTAAAAACAAAGAGATCAATTAAAAAACAAAACAAAATAACAAAAGACCATAACATAATCTGGTTGGTCAGTTATTAAAATGGTAGTGTGTAGTTTCCTGGCGCTAGGGGGCAGTAGATACATTTCATGGTAGTTTTCACCCTATTGCCGTTACTGTTGCTAGTTTACAAAAACATTATGGTAAATGTTGTTACCTGTGGAGCAGAAAGCATGCAGCCTCCGTGCGACTCCTCAGACTTTGATCAATCAATCAAAGCTTTATTTATAAAGCGCCTTCTGCGACCCTGTCGGGAAGCCCAAGGCGCTGAACACGGTACATGAGAAAATAAAGGTAAAAACATTAAAGTAGAAAACAAATGGGTAAAACAAGAGATAAAGACACCAATGAAAGCAGGGAATTAAAATCAACATAAATGAAGGCCTAACTCAAACACATTCAGGGAATGCCAAGCGGAGGAGGTGGGTTTTTAGGTGACTCTTAAAGGCTGGCAGAGATGGGGATAGCCTGACTGAGGGTGGCAGCTGGTTCCAGAGTGACAGGGCTAGGACTGAGAAAGCCTGGTCCCCACGGGTACGACACCTAGAATGAGGGACAGCGAGCAGGCCTTGGTCAGAGGAGCGCAGAGCGCGTGATGGGGAATGTCTGTTCAGGAGCGTGGCCAGATAGGGTGGAGCACTACCCTGGAAGAAATTGTAAACAAAGACGAGGAGTTTAAGTGTGAACGATAACAGACCGGAAGCCAGTGCAGGGAGGCCAGAACCGGACTGATGTGGTCCTGTTTCCTGGGCCCAGTTGGAAACCTGGCTGCGCTGTTCTGCACAACCTGTTGGCGACGCAGTGATGATTGACCCAGTCCTGCATATAGGGAGTTGCAGTAATCAAGCCTAGAAATTACAAAAGCATAGAGTACCCGCTCCAGGTGGGCTGTCGACAGCATAGGCTTGATTTTTGCAAGGCATCTCAGATGAAAGAAACTGGACCGGATCACAGAGTTGATGTGAGCATCAAATTAAAGTCCAGCATCAATTTTCACCCCCAAACTGGTGACAACTGATTTGGAGTAGGGAGAAAGAGGGCCAAGATCAACATAACGACCCACAGCCCTGCTGTTGGGGTGAAAAACAATGAGCTCTGTCTTTCCCTCATTCAGATGCAGGTAGTTGGCCTTTAGCCAAGATTTCACCTCGTTAAGACAGGACACAAAGGACTGGATAGAGTGACCTTTCTCTTGACACAATGGAGAGTAAATATGGCAATCGTCAGCATAGAGATGGAACGTTAGGCCATGTTTACGAAAGATTGACCCCGGAGGAAGAAAATAAATGGCAAACAAAAGAGGACCAAGGATCGATCCCTGCGGGACCCCTCAGTGGAGCCCCTCCCAAGAAGAAAAAACATCACCCAGTTTAACCAATCCAGAGCAGACCCTTTGATCCCAACCCATCGTTCCAAGCGATCAAGCAGAATCACTGGGTCAACCTTGTCAAAAGCTGCCGTCCGATCTAACAACAGAAGCACCACAGATGTACCCTGATCTAGTGATAGATAGATATCATTTAGGACCCTCAGTAGAGCCAAGTCTGTGCTATGGCCAGACCTGATCCCTGATTGGAAAACCTCAAACAGATCAGAGTCAGCTAAATGTGAGACCAGCTGCTGATAAACGACTTTCTCAAGCAGTTTAATGTAAAAGGCAGGGTAGAGATAGGCCTGTAATTTGCGATCACAGAGACATCAGCACCAGGTTTCTTCAGGGTCAGCCGAACAACTACTTTCAAAGCAGCTGGGACCACACCTGTGCTGAGGCTCCCATTGATAATCTGACCAAGTGATGGGCCAAGACATGGAAAGGCAGCCTTCCAGAGACGAGACGGAAGAACAGCAAGTGGAGAGCAGGGTCAATAGTTACCAGAAATAGCTGCTCTAATGCCCGATACTTTGTGAACAAAGAATTTGTGAAAATCTTCAGAGTTTCCAGCAGCTGAAGTGACATGAAGCTGGGCTCCTGATACACCAGAACAGAGTTCAGTGTTTTGTAGAGAATCTTGGGATTCTTGGAGTTTGTTTCAATGATGTCTGCAAAATAGGCCGTTCTAGCAGCCCTCACAGCATCCTGATAAGCAACCAGAGATGCTCTGAACAACTCACGCTAAACCTGTAGGCCATCCTTTTTCCACTTTCTCTCAGAGGATCTACACGACCGCCTACATGCCCGTGTGACATAAGAGAGCCAAGGCTCCCTCCTAGGCCTAGACTTGCAAAGCTTGAGAAGGGCAACCACATCCAGGACCTGATTACAAAGTAAATCAAAGTGTTGTGAGTAATGATCAATGTTTGATGGATCTTGTGACTGTGAAGGATAGCTTCCAGAGACACGGTTGTCAACTCGCACACGCCAGAGTCGTCATCTGTTGCTTGTGAGGACACTTCTTTAGATTGAAGTGCCTTTTTCGGAGGCATTATCGAACCGAAAAGACAAAATTTGAACTTGCTGATGAGAGTTCAAGGCTTAGACTTCAAGCTGCTTTGCTGTTTTTGCTGTTTTAGCGCATTGAGCAGGGTGAGCACAGAAAGGCCAAGACTCCTACTCCGCCATCTTGAATGAAGAAAGGCAATATGGCAATACCACTCGGCCAAAATATATTGCATCTCTTTTTCAATTCTGTTCTTTCACATGTTTTGGAAAGAGTTTACCAGTTTTTTATTTTTATTTTTTTATTAATTTTTTTTAAATAAATTTGTGTTTCTTACTACCTAAATGTTTTTGGAGGCTATAATGTAACTTCTGTAAGTCGCACATCCAGCCACTTAACTAGTGTGACGTCATTGACAGGCGCAGGACCTCGAGCTGGCCAAGAGTCTATTATGGTGTCTAATATGGCGTCCCCCAAAGATGGCAGACTTGCGCCCTATGTAACCCAATTTTTATGGTTATATGTTACAAAGCCATCAATATTTTTCAACAACTGGGCATAATTTTATTCAGACACATTGTCTCTTTAAATCAAAACAGCTTCCATGATTCATTAAAAGTGGAACCTTAATAATAAACATCCTGCAGCATCATCTCAAGGACATGGAAATGTTTCTTTTGTTTTGTTTTGTTTTAGGTGGAGCTTTTTAAAGCTTTTAAGGAACTCTTCGAGACAGCTTCATCTCGACCTGCTCCATATGGGATCCACCCATACCAGTCGTCCAGGGCAATCTACGCTGTAGACCTGATGCTGAAGTGGAGTCAGGGGCAAAACGGTGAGCTTTCCTTTCATGGCTAAAATTTCTAGTAGAAGATAACCATTTGGATCAGCAACTCCTATAAATGGCTGAACATACTCAGGCTTGTGTTATTTGTGGAGATAAAACATTAATGTTGCCATTTTTACCCAAGAAAGAAGTTAACAAAGGCATTGGAAGAGTTGCATTGCTGCTAGCCAGTTAGAGACAAGATGTTTGCATATCATTGGGCGACGGTGGCTGCCCGTAATCGGAAGGTTGCAGGTTCGAGTCCTGCTCAGTCTGTCGCTGTCGTTGTGTCCTTAAGCAAGACACTTAACCCACCTCGCCTGCTGGTGGCGTTCGGAGGGACCGATGGCACCTGTGGTCGGCAGCCTTGCCTCTGTCAGTGCTCCCCAGGGCAGCTGTGGCTACAATGTAGCTCATCACCACTAGGGTGTGTGCGTGTGTGTGAATGCGTGAATGACTGATTGTGTTGTAAAGCGCCTTGGGGGGGGGGCTCCAGGACTCACAAAGGCACTATGTCAAATACAGACCACCGGACGTCGAGACCACGAGACTCTAAAGCCCCCTTCAGACAGGCCATGGAATACGGAAATGTTCAGGACTCTGTCCGTAAGACCTTTATGTCTGAATGCACACATCCGGATAACGTTTTCCGCCCCTAGTAACAGGTCCGGACTTGTCACGGACAAGGTGGCTGCTTCAGACTGGTGAGGTCGAGTTCCGGACAGGGAGGAGGGGACCGGGGGACGCTGTGCGCACCTAGATAGCTCGCTCCTGTAGCATGCGGCGAACCATGGCAGCTCGCCTCCTACGGTACCGTCTAGACGCATGACGGAGCGCTTCACACCGCTTCCGTGATTCCTTTAACCATTGAGCTTCATCATCCAGGTCTCTTATGCGTCTTCGTGTGCGCAGAATTATGTTTAACATAAGTCTGATCCCCCCCCCCCCAGACATCTGGAACTTTTCCCTGCTGTGTGAAGGCAGCCGAAAGGACAAGTTCCAGTACAAAAGTGGTGTGTCTGAAAACACAGTTCTGGTTAAAGACCGGACTGAATTGTCCACACATATTCCAGAATGTCAGTCTGAAAAGGGTTAAAGAGTAGTAGTTTCCTTTGAGTTCAGCTTCACCAGCCATGAGATGCAACCAGGGTTGGAGTCTGGGGTGTGGAGTAGCTCTTAAAAGGGCTGTTGTGACTGTAATCACTCGCAGCGTCACAGACTTTTGACTTAAGGTCAAAGGAGGAGATGGTTTCAAAAATGCTTTTTCCCCGATTTAGCCCAATTGGGAGTCAGCTGGAAACTGACCAATTGTCTTATTATAATGTGTATAGATATTGATTAAAGCACAGATTGTTCAAACATTTGATTTAAACATCTTGTTCATTCAACACATATGATTATTCCAATTTATAAGTTTTAAAGTCACGTAGGAACTTCGAGTAAGTTGACTTTTATTTAGAGTGAGGATGCAGCAGTCTGGCTCCTGCATGAGACCTTGGGTGAAAATGTTTTGTCTTCCTGTATGGTAACAGGAACTTGGCAGAACTTTCTGGATTTGGAGGCCAGACAGATGGTGGGTTTATGTTTGCAAATGAAAGGTTACTTTCTGGTCAAATTCAGACCAGAAATTTATGTCAGTTATATCAGTTATATCAAATACAGACCATTTACCATTAATAAAAATGAGTTAGACTGCAAATCCTGCTGCATCCTGCTGCCTCCCATTTCTATATATTACTATACTGGTGCACCATTTATCTGACCTAAAATGTACCCACATCACAGCTGAGCTTTAGACGGCAGGTTTTGGAGTCTTAATTCCTGATATTTTGACATCTCGCCCTGGATTACCATTCCTAATTTTCAGGCATCCTCTAAATTTACCTCCTGTTTCTAACAGAACATTTTTGAAAAACTTATAAAACTGTTATCTCCTCACATCCTGTTTTTGTTGTCATCAGTTTGTCACACAGAAACTTGTGCCAGTCCTTGTTTGTTTTTGTGCGGCTTGTTGAATTTATTAATGAATATTATGCATGTTTTGACTTTGTTCCAGGTGAGCGGATCATGCAGCCACAGATCCTGGAGCTGAACTTTAGTCCTGACTGTGCCCGGGCCTGCCTCTACCATCCAGACTTCTATAACCACATGTTTCAGACCCTGTTTTTAGATCAGCCTGAGGGATGCCCGGTCACACAGATCATGTGATTGGCTACTCACATATACTGTTGGTATTAGCTGCTCTTTCTGTTCATGTGTGTTGTTTGCTTCCATAATACCTAATTACATCTCCATGCCCCCAGCCTTTTTTCTTTACTTTGTTCCTGTGGTTCTTGTTTAGCTAAAACAGGTGAAAGTCCAGTTTTGTCTTCTATTTCCCAGATTTTGTTCCAATCATGGTTGTCACTGGTAGAAGTTGAGCCTTCATTGCTAAGATTAGTTGAATTGAACTTTTAACCATACCTAAAGGTGTGTTGTGTTGACCAGAAAAGGTAGATGGTTTGAGAGATGATAGTCCATGTCAAATGGGGAAACTTGCATTAAACAGAGGAGGGAGGCTTCTGTTTTCACCTTTCTTGTACCTACAGTTCAGCTCTGAAGCTGAACCCAGAACATTTCAATCAGTGTGTTTACATGCTTTGTCAGAAAATGGCTTAGTCTGACTAAAGATGGACATTTGAAATACACTTGGATGACTGAGGTCAAACTGAACTAGCCTTCTCCTAATTGAGCTGAAATAATAGTAAAAATGTGGTTAGAATACTGAAATTCTCTGTTTACCTGAGCTATGACTGGCCTGGGCACTCTCCCTCCAAGAAGTGACAAAACCATGGAAGTGATCTTCTGTCAATATTGTTGCCACAAGACTCATTCAGACATTTAACAACAAACAGTAGAGTATGTACTGAATGTAGCGTTGTCAGCCATTCATTTGGCCCTTGTGCATATCCTGTTTTTCACACTGAGTGTGATTCACAACTTCCTGCATTGGACACAAACATCTCACTGTACAACACAATAGGGCCTAATGAGATCAATGACTCCTTAGGTAGTAGGATGATAAATGTGAGATCAGCTAACTCTGTATATTCCTTTTGAGTCCAAACCTCACTGCCTTTTTCAAGCTTCCTAGACATATCCCTTGTTATGAACAGAATCATGACCCAAAAAACAATGAATGTGAGGGTCTATGGCCATCAAGCGTGACCAGCTCTGCAACAGTTTTTTTGAACACCCTTGTGTGTGTGTGTGTGTGTGTGTGTGTGTGTGTGTGTGTGTGTGTGTTGCACTTCATAAATAAATACATTTGATTGATACGATGTCAACAACCGGCGAAAACGGATCACGTAGGATTACTATTGACTTTTCTAGCCTACCTGATGGGAATTTATATTTTTATTTATTTTGTAATCATCATGCCATACCATGTGTCTGATATTTGTGAAAAAAGCTTGATAAAATGTGTTTTTTAGTTGGTTAAGGAGCACCTTCCTTAATAGAAACGAATGCTCTGGGGGCGAATAGAAGAGACCCATCTAGGATGACAGCCGGCAGCTCCAGTCACAGAGAGGAGGGTATCGCTCATCGCTGCATACCCGGAGACCGCTGATTCAGGCCGACTGCAGATTCAGGCTTGTACTCTTTTTGAGACAGCGGCGCCCACTGTTTGCCAGCATTCCAAGATGAAGTACGATCGGAGAGTAAGTGTAAGGAAGAAAACCAAAAACACAATGGACCATCCAATAGGACCAAATGCTGCTGGGTTTTCAATAACGTTTTACTTTAATAAAATGTATTCAGTTCGCACATTGCAAAGTTCCACTAGCCTAGTGAACGAATATATAGCCTGGCTTGCCAGGCAAGTTCCACAGCATTCTGCATTGAATTAGTGAGCCACATGTGTTTTGGCCCATCAAGGAGTTATGAGGTGGTTCATCTAAGGATGTCCAGAACCAGGAAAATTGGAAAAAGTTTTTATTTTTGTGTTTTGTTTATACAAACAACTTCAACTAAATAAATATGATAAAAGCTTTTATTATTAAAAGTTGCTCAAGCTTTTATTATTCATTTATTCATTTAGGAGACGCTTTTATCCAAAGCGACTTACAATTTATAACCTATAGGGCATGTTGTGATAACTAAATAAATATGATAAAAGCTTTTATTATTAAAAGTTACTCAGCAGTTTTCAGATTTGTATTCTGAGAACTACTTCACTGAATAAACAATTTTTAATAAGCATCACCAGCAATTACACATTTTTATATGTAACTGTTAAACGGTAGAAGCTTGAATCTGCAGCAGGAGTCAATCTGCGGTGTCCCAAGTCTGCTTCCTTGAATCTGCAGTTGCAGTTACACCTTGGTCCATTAGAGGTCGCTGTCTCAAAAAAAAAAAAAACAGTAAGCCTGAATCAGTGGGCTCCGGCTGGTCGCTAGATCCCCAGGTCGACGTCGACGGACTGCTAACCGTTCTCTAGCTGAGGGTGAGTGCACGGCTCAAATAAAAATACTTATAACAAGATTAAATATTAACGGGTTTACAAACGGTTTGCCTTATTACAAACCGTATGATACATAGACTTGACCTCAGTGGAAGCTGAGGGTAAAATTGCCCTTGTTTTCCAGGCGGCTTACTTTGTTAAAAAAATGTAAAAAACTTAGACTGAAGTATATTAAAATAGCGGTAATTGCTGGCTTTGTTTTTACAGGAAAACACGTGAAACCCAACAAGCACGCCTGACTTCTGTGCTGCCTATGGATGCACTAACAATAACAAACATTCAACTGTGTTAGGCTGATACTATCATCTGCTTTGCTTTTTACTGCTTTTTAGATATAACAGTGATGGCAAAGTTTAAGATCTATCAGATAACTGTGATTTTAAAAAGTTTAATTGCTTGAATTCAAGATTTCTTGGTTAATCATTCATTGCATGTTTCTATCTTGACACCTTTTGTTTGTTTGTCTTATGTTCATGTTAAAGGAAAAGGCTGTAAACTATTTACAATGATTTATAAAGCTGCCTACATTTTGTCACTCGTTTAAGATTTCCCAAAGATGGAGAAAGGAGGCAGTGGGATGTTGCCCTAAGAAGTGTCTGCGATCTTCCTCAGAGCTGACGCTCAGTGGCGTCACGATCAAAACTGTCAGCAAGGTAAAAAACCTTTCCTGTGTTTCAAAAATAACCTAAAAATGCGGTCAGAAGAAAAACACAAAAGATGTTTGTATTCTTTTGAAAAACTGCTGGCTTATCAAATCCCCCTGATAAATAAATACAATGAATACATTCCACACTTACTAATCATGATTACTTGTTTGCCTTTAGGTAGTCAAACTATAGCTCTTGTCTGATTTCTCTCCTGACATCATGTTGTTCTATAGGCCTGTGTAAAGTATGAAGGCAACCACACTCCAGTTACATTGGTAATTGTAATTTCAGGATTTGTTGTGCAGCGAGCCATGACCAAGCTGTCCTGTGAAGTCTGCCACCAGCCTGGTGATGGATGCTGCATCTGCCTGTGATGACCAAAGCTACCATTAGCTGACTCTGAAGAACAACGGGGGTCTTGTGGTCCCATCTGAAGGTACTGTGAGGGTCATCAGAGCAGCAGAGTGGGCAATTTGCCAGGCAGCAGTGGGCAGACGATCACAGCCTATCAAACCACTGGAGGTCATCTACATTGATGACATTTTGATTGGGGAGCACATCAGCGAGACACAGTACAGAATTGAGTCTCACTCCCATACACTGTTGACATCTATTGTCTCCCTGTTCTTTAAGCTGAGGATGCACCACATTGCAAGATTAGCCACTCTTAGCTTTCAGTGTGAGACAGAAGCTCACAAAAGCTGTCCTTTTAGGAAATCACAATGTGCTTTAGCATCTGTCTTAGATCTGTTATTTTCAAAATAAAAAAGATGTATAATCTGTAATAAACAAGTTTTTCATAACTGTCAGTCCGTCATTCATTTACTCATTCATTGAAGTGTTTATTTAGCCCTTTACTTTAACTCACAATTATCCCAGTTCCCTCTTCTCAAACTTTCATTTTAAATGGGTTGCAGGCTGAAAGTGATAACTTGCCAAAGCAAGTATATATTAGGTTCATGTTACTTGCAAATATTAAAGTCAAATTAAATAAAATATAGTTTGTATATTTGTCTTTTTATAAAATATTTTCCCAGCCATTGAGGTTCTAGAGTTGTTTTGCTTTTTGGACTGGGTGTTTTGACTTTAAATTTTGTTTCATGCTTCTATGTATTTTTTTTGTGTGTGTTTGTTTTACTATTTTCTGTAAATCAGGTTTTTGAGTTTTTATTTACAAGTTGATATAGTAAGTTATAAGGTATCTTAAAACTTATATTTATAAGTTGACCTCAGTTTACAAACTACAGCTAGTTCATCAGAAGCAGATCTTGTTGACATTAAAAAGGTAAGTCTACGGGAAATTGACAGGATAGGGGGAAACGGCTGGAAAGTGGAGTGAAATAAGGGGAGTTTCCTGCCAAAACTGATATATTTCATAGCCACGTCTCTAATGTTTCTAAAAAAAATCAAACCGTATGAAATCCGTTGAAAATTGAGAAAGTTAAAGAGTTGTTTAAATAGTGCATGCACCACTAAACACCAGTGGTAGAGGAGGGCAGCTGTCCGAAATAAAGATGGCCGACGCGTACGGACATCAGGGTCGGGTCCATTGACTAAGGATCTAGCTAATATATATTATATCTATGGTCACAGATGGCTCCAGTATGCATCGTTAGACACGCCTTTTGTAGAACCCCACCAATCAGAGCTCACGTTGTCTTATAAACGTCTCCCTCCGTCACACGTTTTTCTTTGGATAGTGGTGAAAGTTACAAAGTGACGCTGAAAGACGAGGTTGGAAAACGAAAGTAATACGACCGCGATTGAACTATGTGGATAGCAGCCACTTTTTGATATATATTTTTAATCTGATGGGGGTTTTATCCTTGCCGCGTCGGGTTGTGAAACAGATCTACTTGGAGAAGAACACGTTTATCAGTCTAGGAGACTACTGCAGAAGTCGGTGAGTGGCGCCATTGGACACATGTTTTAAGTGTTTTTCGTATTTTCTTTTACACCATTTTAAAACTTAGTTGTAACGCGTGTTCGTTCAGACCTTAAGTGAACACATGAAAACCGACTCGAACTAACGTTCTCTGTATCCTTCCGCTGTTGCAATGCTTGTTGGAATAACGAGTGATTCTCAATCTGCTCTTCTTAAGTACAAGTTGAGTTAAAAGTTTAGTGTAAATGCGCATGAAAGCTTTAAAGAATATCATTAGGATTACCAAATCAAAGTTGGCTTAACTTTATGTTAGACACCGGTTTGCGCCAAAATTATCAAACCTGTGGTATAAAGTTAAATCAACTTGAATGTTTAATCCAGGGGAAGCCAGTTACGAGCCTGGAGGGCCGGTATGTAGCACGTTTTAGTAGGTTTCTCTGCTCCAACACACAATATTCAGTGGTTGAATCTCCTGTGCTGCAGCTCGTCAGGCTCTGCAGAAGCCTGTTAATCACCAGCTGATTAAAACCAGGTGTGTTGAAACGGGGTTACAAACTACAACGTGCTGGATAACGGCCCTCCAGGCCTGGAACTGAATACCCCTGAATTAAGCGATCCTTTTGGTGCCCTGATGTTATTTTTAATTTCCTAACCCTAAATCATTTCCCTGTATGTAATTATCTGCAAATATGAGATTGGGCATTTGTGGTATGACTATGATCTGCTTTGTTGATCATTGTGATGCACTTTGTGATCTTCTGTGAGGAGTGATAATTAAATAAACTACCGTATTTTTCACACTAAAAATCATTGATCTTCCCCTTTAATCTTCCCCTGAACCGGCAGCGCGCCTTTTAATACGAATGTGTCTTTTATACATGTATTAAGGACGTAAGTGAAGCCAGCCACACCTGCAGGAAAACAAAGCCGTAGCACCGCCCACCCTCACCAAATTAAAGGTGTGGCACTGCTCTACACAGGTATACCGGTAACCAGCCATGGCACCAGCGAAGAGACACCTTACATGCAGAGTTCAAGCTCAAAGCCATTGCTCACACCGTTGAGCATGGAAACAGAGCAGCAGCGAGAGAATACAAAATTAAGAGTTGATGGTCTGCAAGTGGAGAAAGCTGGAAGACCAGCTGCTGCAGGTGAAGAAAACACAGCGTAGCTTCAGAGGCAACAAGGCAAGATGGCCGCTGCTTGAAGACCGAGTTGAGCAGTGGGTCACAGAGCAGCGAGCAGAAGCGTCTTCACCTTCTCCATTCGTCTCAAAGCTGCAGCATTAGCACGACAGATGGACATTGCGGACTTCATAGGAGGCCCTTCTTGGTGTTTTTGCTTCATGCAGAGGAGAGTGCTTTCTATCCGCTTTTTTCAGTATTGCTGCTGAATAATTTTTATAGCCGCTATGGACAAATCTGTACAGAGCTGTGTTGCTGCGGTCTGAAAGGTCAACAGCGCCTGTGCGTAAAGATAGGACTTTAATATAAACAGCTTCTATTAAACAATGTGTTTAAAGTCCTATCTATAGAGCGGTGATGTCGACTAGTGACTAGTTCATACAACCCCTGCTACTGCTCCCCAGAGTGTTCTGCAGCATAATCAGCACGTTCTCTTTGAACTTGATATCAAATTTTCGCCTCCTCTTCGTCTCCGCACGGTTAAAGTTACCCTCGCGGTCTGTCACTGGCAAATCAAAAGTGAGACGGATGACACAACCGTCCCCGTACTTGCTTGTTACCACATTCCACCCGGCCACAATAAAAAACCGGCCATTATTCACCTCCGTCGACTCAGACACCGGCCAAAATATGATACCCGGCAGTTAATTAAATACAGGCTAATATTAGAGGATTTACAGTATGTTCATTTATGCACTCAATACTTGGTCGGAAATCCTTTTGCAGAAATGACTGCTTCAATGCGGCGTGGCATGGAGGCTAAGCTTTTCAGTAGATGGAAGCATGAAGTGCTCCAAAATCTCCTGATAGCTAGCTGCATTGACCCTGCCCTTGATAAAACACAGTGGACCAACACCAGCAGCTGACGTCGCACCCCAGACCATCACGGACTGAGGGTACTTGACACTGGACTTCAGGCATTTTGGCATTTCCCTCTGCCCAGTCTTCCTCCAGACTCTGGCACCTTGATTTCTGAATGACATGCAAAATTTGCTTTCATCTGAAAAAAGTACTTTGGACCACTGAGCAACAGTCCAGTGCTGCTCCTCTGTAGCCCAGGTCAGGCGCTTCTGCCGCTGCTTCTGGTTCAAAAGTGGCTTGACCTGGGGAATGCGGCACCTGAAGCCCATTTCCTGCACACGTCTGTACACGGTGGCTTTGGATGTTTTCACTCCAGACTCAGTCCACTGCTTCCGCAGGTCCCCCAAGGTCTGGAATCGGTCCTTCTCCAAAATCTTTCTCAGGGTTCGGTGACCTCTTCTCATTGTGCAGCATTGTCACGCCTCAGGAATCTTTTGCAGGTGTTTAGGGTTAATTAGTTGATTCAGATGATTTGGTTAATAGCTTGTTTACAGAACCTTTTCATGATATGCTGTTTTTTGAGATAGGGATTTTGGGTTTTCATGAGCTGTATGCCAAAATTATCAATATTAGAAACAAAAGGTTTGAACTACTTCAGTTGTGTGTAATGAATCTAATATATATGAAAGTCTAATGTTTATCAGTACATTACAGACAATCAGGGCTGCAACTAACGATTATTTTCATAATCGATGAATCTGTCGATTATTTTTTCGATTAATCGGTTTGTTATTGTTTAGCTATTTAACCTATACAAGTGATGAATACGTTTCAGTTAAGAAAAAGAAAAACATAGGAGAGTTGTGCAGTTGACTGCAATCTATTTTATTGCACATGAACACAGTCAGCAGTGTAAAATGAGCTAAACAGTGCAAAATATCAGTCCAGAATAATTTTTTGGCATCAAAATGTAAGAGGTAAATTCCATAAAAAATAATGTAGAATCTAGAATAGAGTTTGTAAGTGGTATGCATTGCTGGGGGGTGAGTGTCTTGTTCCCCATGTAGTTGTCCATCGTTGCTTGTTTTTTTTTCTGCATGAGAAACACAAATAGACTGAAATAAGTACACATATAAAATAAAGCAGCACACACACTACAACACCAAATCAATATTATATTATTTGAATTAATTAACTATATACAGTGATCATTTATTTTGACAAAAATGTGTTGTGAGGCGTTTTACAGCGTTAGATAGTAAAACAGCCTTTTAATAGTTAAAAAAAATGACTTTCTGAATTTCTCCTGTATTTAAAAATTGAAAGCATACAACTATGCCGCGTTATATTCACCTGGACAGAGCTCGTCTGTATATTTTTCTCCGCGGAGTTGTCCTTTTTTGAATGAGGAACATAGTTATGGGTTTGTGCCGTTTTTCTCTTAACGAGAACATTCTTATAAACAGAAATTTGGCAAGCGCATGATACACAACACGGAGGAGATTCACGATTGCATCTAGTCAGTCAGAAGTAGAACAACGTAGACTGACGCGGCAAAAAAAACATGTTTAACATCCACTATAACAAACTCGGCTAAAACACTAAGTCCCAAATTTGATCGGCGTGTAGTGATGGACCACTATACTTAGCTTGTTTATTTTCTATTACTTACTGGGCTGGCGCTTCCTCTGCTGCATTTGCCCCCACATGTTTTCGTCTCAATTGTTCACTTAGGGACGTCGTGCTTCCGTGCCATGCTAGATGGTTTTTGGATATTTTGCAGGTCACCCGTCTTTTCATGGCATCTAGAGTGAAGTGCTCCCATACTCGTGAGGTATTTGTCCAGAATTTCTCTTCAGTATTGTCGCTTCTATTTTTCTTCCGTATTTCTTCTTGTTCCGCCATCTCTCACAGCAAGATGCGCATCAGTAACGTGTTACGTCATGAAAAACGAGGGCACTTATTGGCTCGTTTCTTCTTCTACGGTTCCACTGGTAGATCAGTGGCTCATTACTGCCACACACTGGCGGCAAATTGAACAGATTGTAACCGATGTGAGATTGTGGTAAAAATAGACTTTATGCGGTAAAATGTGATTATTAAACAACTAATCAATGACTAAAAATGTTAACTATTTTACTAATCGATTATAATCGATTAAATCGATTAGCTGTTTCAGCTCTACAGACAATAATGAACTTTATCACAATATGCAAATTTTTTGTGAAGGACCTGTAAACTTGGAAAACAGGTTTTCTTAACATTCCTTGTCTTTGTATGTAGAGTAAAGTGTAAAAATGAAAGGAAACGACACAAGCTAAGGCTGGGCAATATGGCCTAAAATCAATATCATGATATTTTGAGGATTTCACCTCGATAACTACGGGTATGGGCAGAAACAAAAGTTGTCCACTAGATGGGGCTGTCACATGTATTATGTTGAGTCACATTTTTTGCGTGACTCAAGGTTGTACACAGGGTCCGAAATTAAATTTTTTACTCACCGGCCAAGTTGGCCGGTAGATGATGAAAATCTACCGGCCAAGCATATTTTTTACCGGCCAAAATTCTAAATGATTTAGATCTACCTAAAGCATGTAATTCTATATTATGTTGATTCCAAACAGAGTGACAAAAAAATTAAAACATCAATTAATAAGGAAAACAACTCTTTTGTCATTTTTACTATTTATTTATTTATTTTTAGAGATGTTTTTATGAACTCTTTCATTGAAATCTAGTCAGACTCCTTGTTTTCTCTGTCCATGAAGTCTGGCCTCCTGCTTCTGACACCGTCTTTGTGCCAAAGCATTACAGCCTCATTTGGGTCCTAGTCCTTGATCTCTGGAGAACACAGCTGCACCATAAGAATATCTGAAAGTGTGTCAGGGCTAGGGTTGTCACGGTAACCGGTGTAGCAGTAAACCCCGGTAAAAAAGTTGACAATAAATAATAACAGTCTTGTTTAAATATATATATATATATATATATATATATATATATATATATATATATATATATATATATATATATATATATATATATATATATATATATATAATCTCGGTGGATTACCGTGGCTGCGGTGTAGGCGCGGTGACCCTTACCAGCCACCGTATCATCTGGAAGTTGCCGGCGGCACATGCACACTTTGTTGTTTACGACCAAAACGTTCTTTAAGCTAAAGCTGAAATAATGGCATGAGGAGACGGCAGCGCTCTGGACATTTATTATCCCTCAAAGAAGACAAAGTCGGAAGTATGGGCATTTTTGGGATATCTGAAGAATGCCGAGGGACAGTTGTCTGTGAAAGGCAGCAACGCTACGTGACCATCATAATGTAGCCATTGTCTCACGACTCCGCCGTCTCCAGTTCGCCACTTTTCACAAAATCTTCTGGTTGCCACTGGTCCTGGTGGTTTTTCTTCCAGTTCGACGAGTTTTCTTTTGGAAGGCTGGCTGACTCCAGTTAAAAACCGCCACATTTCACCGCTAGTTTTAACACGAAGCTAACTGCTAACTTGATAAACTGATTGAATGGGATAGGTGGAAATGACGTTGGATGCGGCGTTCACGTTTCGCGTACGTTTGTGTAAGTTGCATGCAGGCGGGAGGAGTATCAGAAATCCGTGGAAGATGACTGATAAACATAACTAATTTTGGTGCAAACATTTACTCGCCAGGTGGTAGGTAGAGCTCAAAAATTTACTCACCAAATGGAGCAATTTGCTCGCATTTGGCGATTGTTAATTTCGGACCCTGGTTGTACAGCTTCTTAAAGAGACATTAATGTTGCAACATACACATCTTTTCATTTTTTTATTATCACATTTTAAGACATGGGCTAAATTATCCCGAGAAGAGTGAGAAATTTTGATAACGATACATTTTCGATTTATTGCCCATAGGGATGGGTACCTTTGACATCTGAATCGATTCGGTACTAATTCCCGGTACCTAGGAATCGATATCGGTACTTAATGGTACCAATTTTCGATACTTTTGAGTGTTTATTATTTTAATTTTCTTTTATAATATATATTTTTGTCAATATGTAGCAATATTTGATAAATATCACGATAAATAACATTCAACTGTTTGTATTCTAACATCGTCCTTGTTGTTTTATAAGCTGATAATTAAACTGAAGCAAACATCTTTACTGTGAACTAAATTTACTGTGCATCTACATTCCTTTTGCCGTCTTTTTTCATTTGATTTTTCCTACTGGGAAGTTAGAATTTCCAAGGAGAAGGCGAACGCACCATTAGCTGATAACAACGGTGGGAATGGAAGCTAACATATCAAGCTAACGTTATCTTAAACCATTTATTTAACTGCTGGAGCAGATTAAAACGATGATGTCTCACACTTAGATCGTTGTGACTGGTTTCATCTTCACCCAATCACCTGTCGCGTTTAGTAAAGTGAAGCCAAACTTTAGAGCGCGTTCGTGTTCTAGTCGGAAATTCGGAGTTCCGAGGAGAAAGCGAACGCACCATTAGCGAAACGGAAGCTAACATATCAAGCTAACGTTATCTTAAACATTTTATTTACCTACCGGAGCAGATGAGGATGTCTCACTTAGATCATTGTCGCTGGTTTCATCATCACCCAGTTACCCATCACATTTAGTGAAGTGGTCCTAAGCTTTAGCGTGCGTTCTTTCTACCATGCTGCTCTGTTTACAACTGGTTCGCAGTGAGCGACGACATATCGCTCTTGCGCATGCGCAGCTGTCTTGGCAAGTTCTCGTTATGAAGGACGGGTACTGAAACGAGGCACCGTTTGAAATGACGTGAATCGGTGCTCGGTCGGTACTATGGAATTCGATCGGTACCTTAAAAAGTACCGAATTCGGTACCCATCCCTAATTGCCCAGCCCTAACACAAGCTGTTAATTACGTCTCGTTACCCCACGTATACTGCACAACGCAAAACTCGCCCTGACCTCGAACAATAGGAAAATCTGCTAAAAACTGTCAAATTTGTAGTGTGCGCCTGGCTTAACTGAATACAAATTCATAGGCATTACTAGTGCAGAGGTAGACGATAAATGCAAAAATAAGATGCAAGGCAAAAGTTGTTAGAAAAAATGTGCTTTTTGACATATATATTTAATCATTCACTATTCTTTGTTTTTTGTTTGTTTTCACAGATGGGCTAGCTGCCTAATTTGGATCATTGTATGAAGACTTCTGCAGCATCGCCTTAGTGACCCTTCTACTAAGATCAGCTGTAAACACCCACATTCCAAGACTAGAGTTGGGAAGCAAACTGAAGTGGCATACTTGATATACTTTAGACATAACCGTGCCTAATAGTCTAGTTCAGAGTCAAGGAGATAGACTTTACAGAAAGTCCACACACAACAAGAGCCACAAAAGACCATTGCAGTGTCTGAAACCCACCACCTAAAATCAGTAGATGCACTGCGAAACAAGGAGTAAAGCTAATAAGATCTACAACATGCAGTTTATCTGAGAGAACAATCATATTTAAACAAAAAAGAAATTTAGGGAAAAACTGTTTTTCAACAGCTCATCACATCTACCAAAGAAAACTAAAGCTAATCCAACACCAGTATTGTTCTTCCAAATAAAGAACATATGAAGAGTCTTCAAGTGAAGTCTTATAGATTCTTCAAAGTGTGATTTTATTTTATTTTTTCTCCTCAAAATCACTAGACCAACACAGTTTTGGAGAAGCTCTTTGCACTATCTCACCAGATATGGTCTCCCTGCCCTCTTTTGGCCAACACCTATCAACACATATAGGCACCAAGCTGCGTACAAATGATCAAATATGTGGCTCAATTGCTGAAAAGATTGCCAAATTTAGGGCAAGTTCCATGTCCCAGAAGGGAGAGGGGTCTTTCCCTCATGCTGACAACAACATGCCACAAGATAGAAGAGAAGAACTCCACCAAACTTCCACTTCTTACATGGATCAGCAACGTCTTCATTTTGCCGAGTTGAATCCAGGGCCTACAGAAAAAGGTAAATCATCTGCACAACACAGACATTCAACATACAGGCTAATCATTGCTCTTATAAATTAAGTTGCCAAGTGTACATAAAACACATTAATATACAAAGAATGCATAATTGGCAAGAATCTGGCATTGCATTAGAAATCACAATACAGAAGAGATGGAGTTGGATGACATGGACCAAAACTTGTATCTATATCCATTAGCTGAATTTCGATATATCTTGTATATCTCAATAATTTTCCTCCTGTTAAATACCTTCAGTAATGTAAAGCTAGTTTCATGATGTACTTGCATCCACTACAGAGAATGATCCTCGCATGAATCATGCAGTACAGAGTTATAAAAGTTACGAAGGCAATTGACTATTTCTTCCCGACTAGATGGGTGGGAGTGGTTTGGCCTGTCTGGCCACACAAAAGCCAATTGTCCAATAGCACTGCTCAGCCTAAAACGGCTCAGTACAGTGTGGGTTAACTTAGCTGATCGACAGGCACAGGACCCCGAGTTGGCCAGAAGAAAACATGGGGTGTTAGGGTTGGGAATCAAAAACAGTTTCTTCTTAAAAACTGGTTCCCATTGTTTCAATTCTTAGGAATTGTTCGCCACTTTTGCAAACGATTCCCCTTATCAATTCCAGTCGGCGAAGGACGTCACTGTGCAAGTTGTGTAGCTTACGGAAGCAGGAAACATGGCGTCTAAGCGGCACAAACGCTCGAAAGTTTGGTTAGCGTCGTAGCCACAGTTGCAGTAAAGCTAGACTCCAATCAAATGTTTTATCTTCTCGACCACTTCCAAGATCCTCGCATTTAGCTTGGAGTTCTGAGATTTTCCTCTTCAGCTCTAGCCTGGCAAGCCAGACTAAATAAATGTATTATTTAGTATGGCCAAGCTCCATTGACGGCTCTCGGTTGTGGGGCGGGATCTACCGTTGTCTTTCAAATGATCTCCGCATTCCACTGGACAATGAATGTGACATACTCTTGTTTCACTCTGTTGCATCATCCCACCCACCAGGCATATAGAGTGCCCTGATTGGCCCACAAAGCGGATAAAGCTCTGTGATTTGTTCACTAAGCAGATAGAGCACTATGATTGGCCCACCATTATGGACCAATCACAGCTCTTTATGTGTTTGAAACCCCTCTAGAGAGCTGTGATTGGCTAGCCAGAGTCCTGGTAGGAGCTGCTGAGGTTCCAATGGAGCATGCCTAGACCATTCTTTGCAAAGCAAGAATTTGGTCTAGTTCACTAGGCTACTTCAGCTCTGCTGCAGCGAGATAACTTCATTACACCAAGAGAAGCTCTTCATTTATTCAAATCAATCAGCTGTGTTTAAAAATGTAAAATCAGCAGTAATCATGTGCCGAAAACACACTCTAAAAAGCAGTAACAAGGTAAATTAAAGCTGCAAGCAGCGTCGTTCGGCCCTCGCAGCGAAGCTGCTCGCCCTCCGTCCGCACCCCCTCCGCTCCATCCCAGACGCTCTCCAAACCCAGCTCCGCGCCGCTCCGTCCTGGCCGGCAGCTGGGGGCACCAGGGCACGTCTGGCAGAACAGAAACGTCAACCACCCCGACACCAGAATCCGTGAACGGCCTCCTCGTCCACACCTCACCCTTACTCAGCATCCCCTCCGAGCCCACCATTACACGTCTCACCACTAGGAGATACGCTACCTTTGCCACACTGGTGATGTGATGTTCAGTCTCGGGCAAATTGGAGGCTGTTTGTGGAAGTTACAGTCAAACGTAAGGTCACAGTGTCACGCCAGAATTCGCCATGGCATCAAAGCCCCTCCCTTTCTGAAAAGCTATCAGATCTGAATGGTCATTACAACATCATGAAGACAGTGCATGACCTTAGTGTCATGTTGACTAATTTAGAGGGGACAAATATGGGCATTTCACCATAAAAAATAGACTTCCTGTAGTCAGGGGGCGGGGCTTAGGTGATGTCAGTTGTCCACATTGTCATTGTCTTCAGATGTGGTCAGTGATCACACAGACAAAGTTTGAATTGGATCTGATCATGCACATGGGAGTTATTAAGTCAAGTAACGTAATGGGGACTGGTCAAAGTTTGAGGCTTAGCCACGCCCACACCTTTATACTTATTTAAAATCCGACAGTTGAATTTTTTCCTCTATGTCTTAAGAGTATATAGCAGGAGTTTGAAGGTGATCGGTAGGGCTGTAGCGAAGCCTCGACGAAGTCGACGGCTCGATTCTAAAAAATTTGTCGACGTCAGATCCGGAAGTCGACGCACCGCGCCCACTTGTTGCATCCCCAGGAGTTTGTAAATAGAGGAGGAATCTGCCCGTTTTTCCTCTAGTTCGCCCTCTTCTCCACCTTCACTAACATCTCCGCCAAATACCGAAGACCCGGAACAATGTCCGTCCACTACTAGATTCCTTTCCTGTTTTGCCCGCCTTCGTCTCCCGGCAACGGACAACAACTTCCGGGGTCAGATGCGCTGCTTCGTGTCTATCGCAGATGTAGAAAATCACCGGGAGCGTTTCTCCCTTCATAAAGGAGCTTCTTTCAGACATGAGGAGAGCTGTTTTGGTGGTAGCAGTCTCTCCTCCGTGCTGGTCTGTTTGCTGCTGGGTGTTTTTGGTTTATTTAAACTTGGTAACTTGAACTTAACGTTGGTAAAGCTACTGTTAGCATCTTCGCTAACAGCTTCTTGCGTTGGGATGAGCTGTTACGTTTTGGTTTAGAGTTCATGTTTTTTGTGGTGTAGATCTCCCTTTTATTACATTTAGAGTGTTGTGGGTTTTCGGTTTAGTGTAAAATATCACCTGAGTTTGGTTTAACCCGTAACACCACTCGCCTCACGCACATAAGTGACCAAAACAAAGAAGCATGGAGACACTCCATCTTCTACCACCTCTCAGGCAGCAGCCTGCACTCCCAAGTTATACACGTCATCAGAACATAACCAACCGCAACACAATAAAAGCAGTGTTATACAAAATGGAAGGCCTGTAGTGTTTATTCTCTTACAGTAAGAATTTATCAATTTTTTTGAGGAATTTATTTGAGATTTTCTGGTTTTTGTTAATTGTGCAATAGAAAAATAATCATTAGATTAGTTTTCTAAATAGTCATTAGAATAGTCGACTATTCGATAAAATAATCGTCAGAATAATCGTTTTAAAAATAATCGTTTACCCCCAGCCCTAGTGATCGGTGGAAAGGACGACAAGACATCATTCTCCTAATAACGTGTGCGAAAACCACTAAATCGAGTACTTGGACCAAAATGGCCGACCTCCTGTGCGACATTGCGCTTGGCTCCAAGAGACTTTTTTGTAGGGCCTGAGACACTACACTAGTGTGCCAAATTTCGTGATCCTCAGTCAAAGCATGGCTTGGGGCTGACAGTTTTAATGGTCCTAGGGGGTGCCATTTCAGAAATTAGGCCACGCCCACAAACTTTAGCTGTCCAATTCTATTAGGGGTCAGAGTAGGATCACTCATCAGAAATTGTGTGGCGATGTCACAATGACTGAAAAAATTAGAGACAAACGTATTTCCATGGCGTGATGGCGAATTTCGCCATGCTCCCAAAGCCCCGCCTTTATTCGAAACCTGCCAGTACTATAGACCAAGTGACCTCAACTTGTCTGCTGCTATTTGCCAGTGATTGCTGATGATTGGTTAAAAGGAGTCCAATAGGGAGCTGTGAAAAAAAGAGTGGCGTGGCGACAGGTCAAAGTTTGAGGCTTAGCCACGCCCACAACTTTATACTTATTTAAAATCCGACGGTTGAATTTTTTCATCTATGTCTTAAGAGTGTATAGCAGATTTTTGAAGGTGATTGGTGAAAAGGGTGATGGAGCATCCTTCTCCAAACAACGTGTGCGAAAACCACTAAATCGAGTACTTGGACCAAAATGGCCGACTTCCTGTGCGACTTTGCACTTGGCTCCAAGAGACTTTTTTGTAGGTCCTGTGACACTACATTAGTGTGCCAAATTTCGTGATCCTCAGTCAAAGCATTGCTTGGGGCTGATAGTTTTAATGGTCCTAGGGGGCGCTATTTCAGAAAATAGGCCACGCCCACAAACTTCAGCTGTCCAATTCTATTAGGGGTCAGAGTAAGATCACTCACCAGAAATTGTGTGGCGATGTCACAATGATTGAAGAAATGAGAGACAAACGTAATTCTATGGCGTGATGGCGAATTTCGCCATGCTCCCAAAGCCCCGTCTTTATTCTAAACCTGCCAGTACTATAGACCAAGTGACCTCAACTTGTCTGCTGCTATTTGCCAGTGATTGCTGGTGATTGGTTAAAAGGAGTCCAATAGGGAACTGTGAAAAAAAGAGTGGCGTGGCGACAGGTCAAAGTTTGAGGCTTAGCCACGCCCACACCTTTATACTTATTTAAAATCCGACGGTTGAATTTTTCCCCCTTTGTCTTAAAAGTATATAGCAGAAATTTGAAGGTGATTGGTGAAAAGGGCGATGGTGCAACACTCTCCAAACAACGTGTGCGAATGCCACTAAATCGTGTACTTGGACCAAAATGGCCGACTTCCTGTGCGACTTTGCACTTGGCTCCAAGAGACTTTTTTGTAGGTCCTGAGACACCACATTAGTGTACCAAATTTCGTACTCCTCAGTCAAAGCATGGCTTGGGGCTGACAGTTTTAATGGTCCTAGGGGGCGCTATTTCAGAAAATAGGCCACGCCCACCAGATGTTCACATCAGATTCTATTTGGGGCCAGACTAGGATCACTCCCAAGAAGTGTTGTGGCGATATCTTTAGAAATGACGAAATGGGAGGCAAACGTAAGGCCTAAGCGGTACGCCTGACTTCGCCGCACCGCCACAGCCCCGCCTTCTGCAGAAAACTCCCATAAAGTGACGCCAAGCAACCCCAACTTGTCTTCAGTTACCTGCTACAAATCTGGGATGATTATTTGAAAGGGCGAATTTTGGAAAATTTCCCAGTAAAACTTGACCTTTTAAGTCCTGAGGGGGCGGGGCTTATGTGACATCATTAATCGACCACTCATTTATCTTCGGAGGGCGATGACGATTGTCCATAGAACATTTCTTTAACTGTAATTCTTTCATTTATGAAATTATAGCAATTTGAATTTTTTTGGCGAGTGCTCGAACTTTGAGGCCTGGCCCCGCCCCTTCAGTATTTACGAAAAGTCAATTTTATTGTCTCATTTGAATCGTCTATCGCTTCTGTTCGATCTCGCACTATTTTTTAGACGATGGTGCGAAAAATGACCAAACTGTTCAACCAAATATAGACCCTAGAAATGGCCAAAACGGGGTCAAAATGGCCAATTTACTCCAAAATGGCCGACTTCCTGTTTGATATTGACCATGGGTGCAAGAGACTTTTCTGTGCGGACTGTTGAGTACTACAAGTATACCAAATTTCATAACTGTACAATAAACTAAGCTTTAAGGAGAGGGGTATTTTTCACTTTCTAGGGGGCGCTGTTCAGCCACTTTTTTAAGAACTTTCACATCGCCAGTGAAATACGTAAATTTCACGCACTTTCTATATTGGGCCAGAATTTGGTGACTTTTTGGATATGCTAAGACCCCCTAAAGGCCACCCAAAGACGCGGAAGAAAAAAAATAAAAATTAAAGCTGCAAGCAGCGTCGTTCGGCCCTCGCAGCTCCGCGCCGCTCCGGCCTGGCCGGCAGCCCTGGGCACCAGGGCACGTCCGCAGAACACAAACGTCGACCACCCCAACACCAGAAACGGCTAACGGCCACCTTGTCCGCACCTCACCCTGACTCAGCATCCCCTTTGAGCTCACCATTACATTTTATGTCTCACCACTAGGGAATCCTCTATCTTTACCACACTGGTGGTGTGATGACAGTGACCAACTTTAATGCTATTCTGACCATGTTTTTTAAAGTTATCGAAGGATAACGTTATCTAGGTGGCGCTGTGACCAACTACAGAAAAGTCCCATTGAGGTCAGCTTTGGTGACATTATATAACATTCACCAACCGTTTGTGCCTCATTGGCTAAAGGGCATGATTGTTCATTGCCATATTCAGTTTCGGGCAAATCGGAGGCCGTTTGTGGAAGTTACAGTCAAATGTAAGGTCATGGCGTCACGCCAGCATTCACCATGGCATCAAAGCCCCTCCCTTTCTGGAAAGCTATCAGATCTGAATGGTCATTAAAACATCATGAAGACAATGTATGACCTGAGTGTCATTTTCACTAAATTAGAGGGGACAAATATGGCCATTTCACCATAAAACAATAGACTTCCTGTTGTCAGGGGGCGGGGCTTAGGTGATGTCAGCTGTCCACATTGTCGTTGTCTTGAGATGTGGTCAGTGATCACACAGACAAAGTTTGAATTAGATCTGATCATGCACATGGGAGTTATTAAGTCAAGTAATGTCATGGCGAAAGGTCAAAGTTTGAGGCTTAGCCACGCCCACACCTTTATACTTATTTAAAATCCGACGGTTGAATTTTTTTCCCCTTTGACTTAAAAGTACATAGCATAAGTTTGAAGGTGATCTGTGTAAAGGGCGACGGGCCATCAATGTCCAAACAACGTGTGCGAAAACCACTAAATCGAGTACTTGGACCAAAATGGCCGACCTCCTGTGCGAAATTTCGCTTGGCTCCAAGAGACTTTTTTGTAGGTCCAGAGACCCTACATGAGTGTACCAATTTTCGTAATCCTCAGTCAAACCTTGTCTTGGGGCTGACAGTTTTAAAGGTCCTAGGGGGCGATATTTCAGAATATAGGCCACGCCCACAAATCTCAGCTGCCCAATTCTATTGGGGGTCAGACTAGGATCACTCACCAGACATTTTGTGGCGATGTCACGATAATTGAAGAAATGAGAGGCAAACGTATTGCCATGGCGTGATGGCGAATTTCGCCATGCTCCCAAAGCCCCGCCTTTTTTCAAAACCTGCCAGTACTGTAGACCAAGTGACCTCAACTTGTCAGCTTTTATTTGCCAGAGATTGCTGGTGATTGCGTAAAAGGAGTCCAATAGGGAGCTGTGAAAAAAAGAGTGGCGTGGCGACAGGTCAAAGTTTGAGGCTTAGCCACGCCCACACCTTTATACTTATTTAAAATCCGACGGTTGAATTTTTTACTTTATGTCTTAAGAGTATATAGCAGATGTTTGAAGGCGATTGGTGAAAAGGGCGATGGAGCATCACTCTCCAAACAACGTGTGCGAAAACCAGTAAATCACGTACTTGGACCAAAATGGCTGACTTCCTGTGCAACTTTGCACTTGGCTCCAAGAGACTTTTTTGTAGGTCCTGAGACACCACATTAGTGTACCAAATTTCGAAATCCTCAGTCAAAGCATGGCTTGGGGCTGACAGTTTTAATGGTCCTAGGGGGCGCTATTTCATAAAATAGGCCACGCCCACCGGATGTTCACATCAAATTTTTTGGGGGGCTGGACTAGGATCACTCACAAGAGGTTTTGTGGCGATATCTTTAGAAATGACGAAATGGGAGGCAAACGTAAGGCCACGTCGGTACGCCTGACTTCGCCGCGCCGCCACAGCCCCGCCTTCTGGAGAAAACTCCCATAAAGTGACGCCAAGCAATCCCAACTTGTCTACAGTTACCTGCTACAAATATGGGGTGATTAGTTGAAAGGGCGAATTTTGGACAATTTCCCAGTAAAACTTGACCTTTTAAGGCCTGAGGGGGCGGGGCTTATGTGACATCATCAATCAACCATTCATTTGTCTTCGGGGGGCGATGACGATTGTCCATAGAAAATTACTTTAAATGTAATTCTTTTATTTATGAAATTAAAGATATTTGAATTTTTTTGGCGAGTGCTCGAACTTTGAGGCCTGGTCCCGCCCCTTCAGTATTTACGAAAAGTCAGTTTTATTTTCTCATTTTAATCGTCCATCGCTTCTGTTCGATCGCACACTATTTTTGAGACAATCGTGCGAAAAATGACCAAACTGTTCAACCAAATATAGAGCCTAGAAATGGCCAAAACGGGGTAAAAATGGCCACTTTAGTCCAAAATGGCCGACTTCCTGTTTGATATTGACCATGGGTGCAAGAGGCTTTTCTGTGCGTATTGTTGAGTTCTACAGGTGTACCAAATTTCATCACTCTACTATGAAAAAAGGTCAATGCGGAGGGGTATTTTTAATTTTCCAGGGGGCGCTGTTGAAACATTTTTATACCAACTTTCATGTTGACAGTGAAATACGTAAATTTCACGCACTTTCTATATTGGGCCAGAATTTGGTGACTTTTTGGATATGCTAAGACCCCCTAAAGGCCACCCAAAGACGCGGAAGAAAAAAAAAGAAAAAAAAAGAAAAATAAACGGAGCAGATACAATAGGCCTTCGCAGCGCTTCGCTGCTCGGGCCTAATAAACGGAGCAGATACAATAGGCCTTCGCAGCTTCACTGCTCGGGCCTAATTAACAAGGATGATTCAACCGTTGTCCCAGACAGTGATGAGTGTTGAGGGGTTTGGTTGAGTTCAGTCAATCTTTTTAAGAATACATTTCCAGAAGAAGGTGAAGCCTTTTTGTTCGCAACATATTTTTAGGTTACTGTCATAACCCCAGTTCTCTGAGTAATATGAGTGAGATGTGTCATTATGGGATGAACCCCTCCAGGGATTCCTCAGAAGCACTTATCTCAATATGCCTGTCCTGATTGGCCAGTGATGTCACCTGCTACTAGAAGTAGCAAGCATCCCAGCACACGCGTCATTTAAAATAAACACCTCTTCTCACTTTGCCCAGCAAGAAGGGTTGTCTGGTGAGACAACTCACTCATTTTACTCAGAGAAATTGGATTACGACAGTGACCTAAAGTTCTCTTTCTTAATGAGTAACTAAACCCCAAAATAACTTTTATTTGCTAATTAGCCAGGGTTTTCCCCAGCGCTTTATAAGCCTGGCGGGCCGCCTGGCTTTGCTTGCCCACCTGCCAGGCTAAGCATCATGCCCCTCCCCGACCCTACCGTGTCCGCTGACACGAACGGCGCAGCAAAACTAGAGCCCTCCATCAGCTCATACTGGTGAGAAACAGCATTGGAATGTGTGCAACCACCTCACCCCCGCTCTAACAGAGGAGCGCTGCAGGACGGGGTGCGCAATTCCCCCGCCCCGACGGCCGAAGCCGCGAGGCTTAACTCATTTTCTGGGGGAAATCCTGAATTAACTGTATAATCGGGTCTTAAAAAAATGAACAGAAACAGAAATATTTTATTTGTAGACATGTTTGTGTAAACATGATTAAATCTATGTCTAAAAACGTCTTAGTGCGGCTCCCGTGGCAGAACTGCGGCTACTGCATTTTAAACTTGTGATTGACTGAGGCTGGAACAATTTCACGTCATCGGTACAGTCTCCTTCCACTCCCTCTCCCTCCCAGGATGGAAATTCCCCACACTTGGCCATGCCAATCTGTGCCTCCTGGCAACACTCACTTTCATGCCATTTTTCAAATCTTGACTAGGGGTGGAGTTACATTTTCTGATGGTGTGCAGTCCCTCTTTAACATTGGTTTCAATGTCTCACTATGGGATATGGAGACTCTCGTAGTGCTAGACAGCTTATCCAGCGGTCACCAACCTACAGTACCTAGGCCTAAAGTATGTCTTGGCCTGCTGAGGACTCTACACCCAGAATTGTGTGGGTTTAAGTAGGAGCTGAGATGTGAAGCTTATAGAAACATGCAAATGAAGTGAAGAAGCCTAAAGCCTGATTCATGCTTCTCCGTCTGCGTCAGTGCGGAGACACGCAACATCCTTGCTTGCCTGCCGGAGAGCTCCGCAAGGACGGACGGAGTCGAGCTCTCTTTTCTAAACATCCGTCAGTCGAGACGGACAACGCAAGCTTTTGATTGGTCAGGGCGCTGCCATTGCGCCCTCAAAAACATAAAGAGAGCCGAGGATAACAAGCAGCAGACACGGAGAAGCTTGAAGAATGCCTCATGAAAAAACTAGGAGTGAAAAGATGCGCAGCAAGCGTTTTATTTGCGGACGGAAATGACAGGAAACGTGGGTTTAGAGGTGGGGAGCGCATGAAGAGGTGGAGGAGAATGAGAGACAAATTTGTCCGTGTTAAAAAGTCTTCTATACAAAAAACACAATATAAACACACTATCTTGGACTGATACATGACATGATACCACAGAACAGCGCTACGCCCTCTGTTGTCCTGCCGGGGAATTGCTTTGCAACACTCTCCAGGAGACTGAGAAGTATGAGAGCAAAACGCTTCCGTCAATCCGTGCATGTCTGTCCCTTGCGGAGCTGATGAAGAAGCATGAACCAGGCCTTACTTGCTGCAGCACAAATGTCTTGGACAGACAGCCCTCATAAAGGGGCCCAATAAACAGACAGGCACCTAGGAAAAAAGATAGGTTTCAAAGATACCCTCATGTCACCTGGCGCAAACTGAGTGCAGGACAGGTGCACAGAGGGAGCCTGTAAGTCACTAACCTGCTTTGCAGACACCAAAGCCAGGAGTATCACCACCATAAGAGACAGAATCTTAAGGTCCATCCAACCTAGGGGAAATGCATAAAGCAGTTCCCGTTGTCACTTGTGCGTCAACAGGTCCACGCCTAGTGGAGTGTCTTGGTTGCGCAGGGAGAAGAACGGAATACTGAGCGTTCTGCTTAAAAGCAAAAAGAAACCGTCACCCTGCATGCTCTGTGGCACACTGGAGAAAGTCCCAGGGCAACCACCCAGTGCTAAAAATCTCATGTGCAGACGGCCAAGGTGTACCACTGAAATGGCTGACGACATAAGACCCAGTAGTCTGAGCATAATGCGAATTGCACCGAACTGTGTAGGTGGAAGTGCGCAAGGCAGGACATGTGTTCAAGTACGGCGACAAGCCGTGAACACCCCTGAGTCCAAATTCAGTGAGGGGAACAAAGTGCTTTTTTCCCAGTTTATTCTGAAACCCAGACCACACAAGTGATGGATCTTGATCAGCGTGTGTGTCGTGGTCTCCCTGGACTGTGCCAGCAGGAGTCAGTTGTCCAAATTAATGGCCAGTCGACTACCCCTCTCTCTCAGTGGGACAGTTGCCGCCTCCTTACACCTGACGAATACCCTCGGGCTCAACGAGAGGTCGAAGGGAAGCACGATGTATTCATAACACTCCCTGAAAAGCAAACCTCACATACTTCCTGTGTGAGGTGTACACGGGAATGTGGAAGAATGTGTCCCTCAGGTCAGTTGAGGTGAACCAGTCACCCTGGTGAGTCAGACACAAATTGGATGAGAGCGTGAGCATTTTAAACTTGTACTTTCTGAGGCATTGGTTCAAAGCCCTCTGATCCAGGATCAGGCAAATACCCCTGATGTATTTGATGTATTAAAAATACAAATATAGGACATCTGTAATGCAGGACATTTTTAGGGAAAGTGATACAGGAGTTTACTGGCCAAAACAGGAAACTTGACAGGTATGATCCTGAAATAGTGGTTGAACTCTGTCAGTGAAGTATTTCCCATCACAACTCCACCTCTCCTGGTTCAAACCCCACTGTGAGGCTTGTCTTCTGCACATGGGGGTGCTTTAGGATCGTGAATTGGTCGCACTGAAGATTGCTTGATGTTGCAATACAGTTATAATGTGAACAACCTCACAAAAAAATAGGAATTGAGCATGACGCCCTGCAGTGTGAATGTAGCCTTAGTGTGCCTTTTCATATTCACAACAGTATTTGAATTTAGTCAGTACATTCTTTTTTCCCTCCTATTTACAGGTTGTCCACAAATCCTGCCAGAAGAAACTGTCACTTTGGCAAAGAGCTTGTTGGTTCCGTCTGACATTTCTGCAACGACTTGGGACAAAGTACCAGAGAAATGTCCAAGTTCAACACTTAGTTGCAACTCATCACAGCTACATGGCAGAAAGGATTTGGAAAAACAAGATGTTAGGAGTGATGATTCAACAGGTGTAGAGAGTTCAAAAATCACCAAAAATTTTGAAGACCAACAACATTGTCATTTTGCCTTTGAAGGAAATGTACATGTATCAAAACAATCACTCAGTCAAAACTCTTCATGTTCTGGTGAAGAATTTGAACATCAATTGAGTCCCAAGTGTCACAGCGAGAGAGATTTTGGAGGACAATTAGGTTCCTGTTTTGGTTTGAAAGATGAGTTTGAAAGCCAGACTGATGATGAGGATGACATTTGGGATGTCATACCCTTAAATCTTGATAACCTTAGTTTTGAGCAAGCCGATTACCAGCCTACCCCAGAATACATTTCACAATACAAGTGTGAACATGAAGTTTGCAGGGTTACAAAAGCAGTCCCTGCTTCTGCCTTTTTGAAAATGGAAGTCTTTGACACCCCCGATGAACAGAATCAAACTTTCAAATGTGGTCAACTTTCCTTTGTTGTCCCATCTTCCTGTTGTTATGAGTCATTTATGCAAAGGAAAGACTCAAGCTCAGAACATGAAGATTGCTGTGAAACCGACAATGGCGCTGATTACTCGCCTGCTCCAGAAATCAACAATTTGACTGTTTGCAGAGACTTGAAGAAAAGATTTTCTGAACCTGTAAAACCAAAAACTGATTATTGTGGATCTGAAAAAAAGAGCTATAAGATGGCAAGTTTGCAAGAAAGTCAAGCTTGGGGAAGACCTCAAGAAGACCCACAAGAAGAAAGTATAATTATCATTGATTCTGATTCTGAAAGTGACATTGATTGCATGGAAAAGCAAGAAAGGGACAAAATGCGTCTACCTGTAGACCAACAGCACCATGTAAATACTAACTTAACACAAGGGACTGAAAAATGTGGACTAAATCAAAATGAAAAGTGCAGACCAAGAATTTCAAATGACGAACATATAATAATTATTCTGTCAGACTCTGATGATGATTACAGGGAAATATCTAACATAAAAGAAACTTCTATTTTAGAGTCTATGGACAATGGCAATTCTGAAATGGCTAAAAGTACACTGCTGAATAAAAAGCCTTTAGCAGATTTCCTTAAGCCAAAACATGATCATGCATCTGAACACGAGAAACTAAAAACCAGCAGAGAAGTTATGCCTGCAAACTGCTATGAAAGCAAGAGAAAAGCAAACAATGATTCTCAAAAGAAGAGAGTAGTATCGCCAGAAAGAGAAGATGATGACAATGACTTACACATTCCAAGAAGTGATCTTTCTGCTGAAAGGAAAAGAGTTAAGACAACTGTTTATAATCCAAGAAGCAACCAGAAAAGTAAGCGTTTGGCAGAGCCAGATACCCCACTAGGTGACAGTCCTGTGAATATTCAGCCATCTCATTTGAGTCTAGACAAAGGTGGATTCTCTTCAGACCCCTCCAAAGCCACTAGCAAAAATGACTTGTTTACATCTAGGTTGAGGCGTTTTCTCAGAGAGAAACAAAACAAAAAAACAAAGCCTCCAGGAGTCTACAATGCAGCAGTAGTCAAATTTAACCAGAGTTCACTTCAACCTAGAAGACGTGTTGTTTCACCTAAACAACGAGCTCCCTTTTTCAAGTCCGCAACATCATATTCTCCCTTCGCTCCCCAAAACGGCACATCTTTGACTACCCCAAAGTCAATTCAAGGAACAAGCCACGCAAGGACCAAAATATTTGGTGACTGGGAGAAGCAACATGTACCACTCAGGAAGGAGAGAAAATTCTACAAGGGAGCCAAACACTTAAGACGCACTCTCTAAAACTTTTTAGTGATCCATAATAAAATAAGCCATGCAAACACTTCTTTTTGTATTCTTGAGAAGGAGGTTCTTGTTCCTAATATTGGCATTCATGCATCTCAATTGCTGAAAGTAGATGGAGGTATTACCAACTACCTCAAATTTGTTTTACAGGTTTGAGTTGTGTAATATGCTCCTTTGTACAAATTATATTTTGTAAATAGTAATTTACACGCAATTGTAACCCACAGTTCTTGACAAAACAAAACCGCTGCATTTTTGGCTGACTTACTTTTTTGTACTTCGATGTCAAGATGATAAAGTAAGGTCAGCTTGTATTTTAAAATCACAAGGACATTTCAGGTAACAACTGTTTGTTCTATTTTCTTTTAAAATCATCACTACACATGCTTATAATAGGTTGTAATCATTTTTGTCAAAGCTGTGTTTTGTTAAATTTGCTCTTACCTGCCAAATTTTTATAGGCAGTTGTTTCACAGCTGTGTTCAATGTCTTAATGTCATTTATAATGGCTGCTTATTGACCTATAATTTTATGGGATAGTGTCCGTTTCAATAAATAAAGGCAAAAATAATGCTGTTTGTTGCTTTTTGTTTCAGAATTATGTTGAGAGTTATAGAATTATGGCTGTCTTGGTCAAATTTAGGAAATATTGCATGCAATCGTACCGATTTCAGAGTATGCATTTGAGTGACTAATACCAACACTGTTTGAGTTGAAGCTGCTATAGCAAATCTGCAAACGAGCTAGGTTTTGAATGCAAACAGTCACAGAATGCTCACCCGTCCCTTTGGGTAACCACTGATTCTGCGTCCACTGGAAATGGGAACCCATGTTGCCAGTGGAAACGAGAGAACACTAAACACAAGTAGCCATTTTTTTTGCTCAAGTGTCTTGATGTCAGTGACTTCAAATGGCATTTTTCCTTTTGGGATTTTAGTAATTCATCCTAAAGTTGAGGTGGTAGCAGTCGGCTGTTCCCATTCTGATATTTAGCAGGTGAATCTCGCACCAGTGTTTTGTTGCAAAATTCGGAGGAGTGGACGGTGGACATAGGAAAGTGTGGAAGTGCAGTGGTTCAGTGAGACCCAGAACCAGATGATCCAATGATTGCTTTCAGTTTGAGTTGTGTTAACTGGCAGAGGTTTGTAGACAAATGTGAGAGAACCACTTAATTTTTTTTTATTTACACACTATATTAGAACGGGTATCCAGCACAATTTAGTGGTTTGCTGCAGACACCTGTTAGCAAACCTGATTTCAATCAGCAGGTAATTGAGTTAAAACAAGATCTGCTGGATACCTGCCCTCGAGGCCCGGAATTGAATATGCCTGTGTTAGATGGTTGATAAGAATGTTTTCTTCCAAGATGGCAGTCCTACCAGTCTATTGTTTGTCTGTTGGTCCCTGACAAACCTTTTTGTGTTTGTGTGCTCTTATAGTTAATATTTTCTTTCCATTTTTATTTATTTATTTGAAAATTTTGAGTTGATGTTATTAACATTTTCAATATTTTTGGGAAGTTTTTATTCATGCAATTTGACAGATGGTCCTGGATTGTTTCTCCACCCCAACCGTTGTTGCAGCGACACTGAGGCCTGCAGTCAGGTCCTGTTTGACCACATTCCTAAAATCAACAAACTTCAACCATTTTCAGCTGGGTCCTGCTCTGAACATTTGTCAGTGGCGCATACCTTGGCTGGCCTTTTCAGACCCTTTCACCATTTTCAACAAGGATCCTGCAGGTTTCTGCCTGGCTCTTCAGGGAATTGTGGTCTGGATTTATCTGCTTTCTGTTGGCTTGAATTGGGATTTCCATCATCTGCGGACTGGATCGCTACTACAGTCGAGTTGGCTTGTGTCTGCAACACCATTTGGATCCTGACTCCTTTGTATCTCCCAGAGCTGCTGTACCCACCTAAAGCCTGGTTCTGCTTCGACCTTCCGGGCTGGGCCTGTTGCAGCCACCTAGAGCCTGCTGAGTGGCTTTGCTTGTTGCTAAACAGACTCGTACTGCAGCAACTTCATGGAGACAGAGCCTTCAACACCTTCCTGAAGTGTGGATTATTTGGTAAAGAAAGGAAGAGGGGAAAAAAAAGAAAATGACCTTTTATATAGTGCATCTCACAAAGCTCTTCACAAGATAAAAAATTTGAAATATAAAAAAGATTTTTAAAAGATGAATTAGGGTTGGGCATCGATTGGAACCGGTTCCAACCGTTAATATGTCTGTGAAGGTTCTCAGTCATCCAGGTCATTGTAGTCTAATGAGCTTTGAAAGAAAAGCGTCCGGACTTCTTTGAGTTGCTTGAAGACGTTTCACCTCTCATCCGAGAGGCTTCTTCAGTTCTAAGGTCAAATGGTGGAGAGTTCCAGATTTCAACCCAGAGGGAGTTTCCCCCTGAAGAGGGAACAAAAGACCCCCTGATGATCTTCTACATAAACTCATGAACCAAGGTGTGAGGGTGGGTGTGTGTCCTATTCAGCTGGTTCACCCGAAAGACAAAACTCCTAAACACAAACTGAACAATGTGGTGTATGCTGTACAGTGCAGCGAGGAATGCCCAGACCTCTACATCGGAGAAACCAAACAGCCACTTCACAAGCGCATGGCACAACATAGAAGAGCCACCTCCACGGGACAGGACTCAGCAGTTCATTTGCATCTAAAGGACAAAGGTCACTCTTTCAAGGATGCCAACGTTCACATTTTGAACAGAGAGGACAGATGGTTTGAAAGAGGAATAAAGGAAGCCATTTATGTCCACTGTGAGCAACCATCTTTGAACAGAGGCGGTGGTTTACAACACCAACTGTCTGCCATCTATATTCCAGTTTTGAGATCCCTTCCCAGATGCCTCAACGCCCACGCATATCCTGGGCCATCTGACCTCAGGAATTCACATGATAGGGTGGGGCCAGGTTTCACAATGAGCTCACCCAAAACTCTGGCTGAATAGGACCCACACCCACCCTCACACCTTGGCTCATGTGTTTATGTAGAAGATCATCAGGGGGTCTTTTGTTCCCTCTTCGGGGGGAAACTCCCACTGGGTTTAAATCTGGGACTCTCCACCATTTGACCTTAGAACTGAAGAAACCTCTCGGATGAGAGGTGAAACGTCTTCAAGCAACTCAAAGAAGTCCAGACGCTTTTCTTTCAAAGCTCATTAGATTCCAACCGTTAAGTTTTTCCCAGAATCGTTCAAAGTTTTTCACTTAGATTCCTAGTTTTGATTTCTAGAATGCAGACAGAAGAAGAATCCACGGCCAATTTCCTTGGAAAAATAAAAATTAAAGTGATCTGCAAATTGTGATCAATGCTTCTCAGAGCTGATCACACCAGCTGTCTGTGTGACGCACTGTGCTTGTGATACTCTAAATATAGAATATCAACCCTGCTTGGTCTTTACTGTGCTTATCAGAAGATTCTAGGATTCTTTATTTATTATGGGATTGTACACACTTTGTTTTGATTCAGAAGATTTATAAAAGTAAGAATTTTTTTTACCAGCAATTAAAACATGACAAGTTACCTAAGCATTTACTGTGATTGATGGAACTAGATGTGATGTATGAAACCTATGTGTGAATGCGATGTTAGTCAGAACTTCTGTAGCTAGGAGAGCTGAGTTCTGGATGTAAAAGAATTTGGTTTGCGTTAAGCTATGAAGTTGCTTATTATCAAAAGCACATCAGACACTATTTGTGTGTGTACTTCACCCGTTTCAGAGACCCTCTTGGTGGATCCGAAGGTCAGAGAGGTCGGATGACCTCTGGCACCGAAGATCTAGTAGATTGACCACAGCACCGACTTTTCCAGTCCAGAGATGTCTCGGGTCATAATGTATGGAACTGCGCGTCTGGGACTCTGAAGGAGTCTAAACAATATCAGCTTTTTCTGCATGAACTGTTTGCTTTATCAGCTTCGCAGGTTCAAAAAGGTTTTGACGTGTCAAAAGCTTTGATGGTTAAAGAGGGTTTTGCTTCAGATGGCCGGTCTGAAGCTTTTTCTAGAACTGAGGAACCACCAGAGTAATCTGGTTTTAATGTTCTTATGTTATGATTTGTGTAGCCAACCAGAGGTTGACTAGTTGAGGAATGTTACCAAGACAACTCCGAAACGCGCCTTCTTTGATCCGGAAGCTCTGATCTGGGGTAAAGGCTATTTATGTGTCATGGGTTTAACTTCACCTAACTTGTTCTTGTGTGAGTGCCAATGGTGATGACCTTGTCAAATAAACATGCAATCAATCAATGTAATCATAACATTCATTTCAACCTTCAATCATTGAGCACAGATTAATGAAAGCATTTCATTTTATTATAAATATAAGTAGCAATAAACAAACATTTATTTGCTGCTTATCTAGCTTATAAGATTTAGTCATTCTTTGATTTAGCAACTAATCCGGGCTGCGAGTGCTCACTTATTTGGAGGCATGAAGAATCATGTAGGACGATAAGTTCAAGCTTGAATCTTGCGGAACATTGTTACTGACACTTTATCTGTGTTCGGAGCTGGAGGCTCTGAGCTCCAGCTGGTGGGATGAAGGCAAGCTGATTTAGAGGGGACACATGCAGCCCTGTGTCTCCTTTTTGACCAGATGTTGAATGGTCATACAGCACTTAAAAACTGACCATTGCTGGACGTTACCTAACCCCTTTTTCAAGGACACGGGCTCCTGGTGGAAACCACGGGTCGTTGAACAATCTCAGAGGCCCTAAGGACTCAGTCGAGAGAGCAAAGGCTAGTTCTCAGGCAAAGGCCTCAGGAGTGAGGAAAGCAAACCCCCACACCAGAGAATAGTCCATGTAACCCCCAAACTTGAAAGGGTAATTCCACTTAACACTATCCTCTGGAAGGAAGCAGACGAGCAGGGACTGGAAAATAATCCAGGCAAACCGTAGAACTCCAGCAACCACGGCAGGAACCACAGGACGGCCAGACCCACGTGAACCGGACCCTCAGGCAGCAGGCAGCCGAATCAGGCGATGGTGTAGAGAGGTCCTCCCAGGAAGCGACGACCACAGGTGAAACCCAGTAGAGGAGAAGAGCACACATGCAGGTCACTTGAATGTAGACACACATAGATTGCATCTGATGTAAAATATAAAAATAAACCTAGCACTGTATGTGCTATGTGAAGCAGATTGTGAACCCTATGTGCTGTGTGAAGCAAAGTATGTGAACGGCGTTCAGGTGAAAGAAATGAATGCAGTAAACTACGTATACTGGAAAAGTGTTTCAAAAAGAACAAAATCAACATAACCCTATAATATATGTAAGGGAAAATCAACTCTTTTGAGCAAAAATGTTATCAAAACAGAAGGGCAAAATAATCTGTAGCTCATAATTGATAAAAACCAAAATAAAATAGATCATAATAGAAATGACGAAAATAAATCAGCTGCAATGAAATAATGCAGAAATGTATATCCTTGAATATATCTTTAACAGAATAATAACAGCATCAATAATATAATTACTAGTAATATAAAGAAGGAACACTAAAATGTAAATCAGTGTTGTTAGTAATCAAACCTACTATATGTAGCTATGTGTATACCATAGTAGGAATCAGAGATTAGTAGATAAAACGAAGCATAAAATGAACTCAAATCAGTCACAAAATGTTTAAAAGTTGCAAATATGATCAAAATCACTAGGAATTGAAAAATAAAAGGTAATTGAATTTGGAGCAAACATAAAGTGGAGTTACTCACTGTTGACTGCTATGAACTCTGTCATATAACCATAGAAAACCCACAGCATGACCACAACAGAGTCAACCGAGATTGTATGTTATGTTTAGACATGAATTCTATCCACGCACACACATACACTCAACAGAACTTGTGTGACTTGAAACAGAGAACCGAGCGAGAGCGGACGGAGAGTTCACCCCTGAAGAAATACACTCCTCAATGTCAAATGGCTTTATTGACAAGGATGGAGCCCTGCGGTGACGTACAAAGCTGAGTGAGCAGAACCTAACGGCAGCGTGAAGCAGCAGCATGGGCTGAAGACCAAAGCTAAGCAATGCGATAAAATAGGTAAATAAATGCAGCGCGGCTTAGCATGCATACTGACAATGTGACCATTGCATTAACTTAACAAGCGGGTGAAGACTTACAGATACAAGTCGAACAGCAGCATGGATAGACAGCAGTGTGATGGTTGAGCAGCAGCAATCCAAATGAGATGCAGCAGTATGTACAGTGAGGGATAGTCACATGTACATGACTTCAGGCACGTCCCTGCAGGGGATATAGTCACCTGTACCTGACTTCAGGCACATCCCTGAATACACCTTTTCCCTCGAAGCTTGATCGCAGCACACCCTAGTGGCCAGTGGTGACCTCTGCATCCCCCCAGTCCAGGAAGCCGTGTGACACACCGGCGCAGTGGACGTATGACCTAACCCACTGGCCAGTTTCAGGTACATAATGCTTGGGTGGCCGCCTTACCCTACCGGAGCCCACTGGCTGGGAAGAGTGGGGTGATGGGCACTGTTCCGGGGTCTGCGCCGCTGGGGCAGCATCCCCGTTGGCTACGTCTGGAGGATTCTCGGCCGACACGAAGTCGCGTCAAGGTACCGGCTGGGCGGTGCCGGGGTTTGTGCCTTGGAGCTCGGGTGGTGTGTGTGACCTGGCAGAGGTCCCGCTGACCCCGGGTTGGTGGGACCTAAGTCGTGTGTCTCGTCGTTGGATGCAGGCAGGGGCGCAGTGCTCTCTGGGTGAGTGCGAGGGGTGGCCAGGGTAAAGGCGCGGAGAAAGCGCCGGTTGTGCAGGGTGAGGCGGCCAGATCCTTCGACCCTGACACGGTATTGGTCGTGTCCTAGTGACTCTACTACCACCCCAGATCCGTCCCATGCCCGCGGGCTACAGCCAACTAGGTTCTGGAGGAACTCCTCCTCCCCGACTACGAGAGGGCGGAGCGGTCGTACGTGTTCTCTCAGAGACTCAGTGGTATGGGCCATCCGAGTCCGGAGGGCCTCTTCCTTTGCCGCCCATGCCTGACGCCAGAGCGGACGGATTTGAGGGTTGGAGAACTTCTCTAGCCTATTAACAAATGACAGCGAGTCCCTGAGGGGGCGACCAAAGATGATTTGCGCGGGCGACAGGTCGCAGTCGGGGTCAGGCGTATTATGCAGTTACAACATCGCACGCAGAAAGCGGTCATGGTCGAGGCTCCCGGTCGGGCCGGTGTTTGAGACTAGTAGGCGCTTCGCTGTCTTGACAGCCACCTCCGCCCTTCCATTAGACTGGGGGAACCCAACCGAGGACACGCGGTGCTTGACCTGCCATAAGCAGAGGAAGTCTGCTGTGCACCCTGCTGAGAACTCCGGGCCTCCGTCACTTGACAACTCCTCGGGCACACCAAATGTGGCGAAGAAAGCCCTTAAGTGACGGATAAGCCCAATGGAGCCCCCGAGATTGGTGCCCGTGAGAGAGCTCATGACTTCCACCCAGCCGGAGAGACGATCGCCAACGACCAGGTAGTGGTGACCCCTGTTGTCGAAGAAGCCTGCGAACACCTCCTCAAATGGCGTGGATGGCGGTGATGCCGGCATGGAAGGTGTGGCCGCTTGTTGGGGGACATTGCCGTTACAGTCTGTGCATCGCTCCCTGGTCAACTGGATGTCGTTAGACATCCCAGGTCAGTGTGGCAAGGTGGATAAATGAGGGCCCGGGTGGGATTCGATCCCCAGACTCCCGGGTGAGAGTCATACGCTCTAACCAGTCAGCCAAAGGGACATCCCCTTGGCCAAGTAGCCAGGGCGCATGATCAATCGGGACACTGTGACAGGACACTCACACTGTCACACCAGTATACGATGGAGCAGGCCCGTCGTTCCATTGCCGACTTGCCCTGATGGGTGGCGTGGAGGTGCTGAAGTACCGCACGACGAAGGGACGTGGGGACAACGATACGGTCACAGTACAGCAGGACCCCATCTTGCGCATACACTGACTCACAGACCTTAGACAGGTCAGCCAGCGCGGGATCCTTTGGGTCAATGCTGCCCCCGTCTTCAATGAGGTGCAGGAGGTGGGAGAGGCATGCGTCCGCGGCCGTCTCCTGTGCAAGGAGTGGCCATGCAATGGCAGCAGACTCCAGTGCGTCGCTGCAAATGGACGCCATATGCGCCGACTCCTCGCTATCGGTCACATTCCATGCACCTGTTACGTCCCCGACATGAGATGGTAAAATGTGAAGGATGGGGATAACATAAAAACTGGCGGAGGAGTTTAAAATGGGTTTATTTGTACAAAAAGGTATTAAAAACACAAGCAAACAGATGGCGAGCATTATTAAGATAATGCTAAACAAAAATACTCTCAAAAAGGTTAACATTAAAAGAGCAGTTACCAACATTAAAAACACCTGGTTAAAACTTATTAAAAGTTTCACCAAAACAGAAGGTGTTTCTAAATCCACAAAGTTGATAAAAGTTCTAAAACAATTCATTCACATAAAACACCTGGTTAAAACTTATGTTAAAAGTTTTACCAGAACAGAAGGTGTTTTAAAACTAAAGTCAATAAAATTGTATCACAGAGTTAACCTTTAAAACGATCCCTCTGGATCACTCAGAGTTAAAACTATAAAAGTTAAAACTCTTCTACTGGAAGGGGTTGAAAACAAAATGAGGCCTGGAGGCCAGCAGAACCCCTGCACTGCTGCCTCCCAGACTGCTGAAGGCACAGCCTTTTTATCCTAGGTGTGGCTCATCAGGAGGATTCAGCTCAGCTGTGCTCCTCAGCAGCCTGGAAGAGAGGAGGAGGAGGTGCGGTGTCCAGTCAATCACCAGAGCTGAGTGATCCTGGCTGCTTTTTCCCTCTTCAGGCTGGCAGCCGTGACAGCACCCATGCAGCGGCCCTCATCAGAGCCAGAGGGCGAGGAATACCTGGAGGCTGCGTCGGCAGCGCAGTTGCTCTTGCCAGGCAAGAGTACAATATCAAAGCGCCATGGGAGTGTGCGCAGTTTAAGCCTGAACAGGCGAGAGTTGGTTATCTCATCCAATGTCTGGTCCCCAAGGATCTTCACCAGGGGCTTATGGTCGGTGACCACGACCAGGTTGTCGCACCCCTGCGTGAAGTATCTGGTCTGCTCCAGACCCCATGCTACAGCCAAGGCCTCCCCCTCAATAGCGGCGTATTGCTGTTCAGCGGAGGAGAGAAAACGTGAGCCGGCCAGAGTAATTTTCCATCCATCCGGACAGCAGCCAGGGACACTGGAGCTGCAGGTGCAGTGCTGCTGGAGGAGGAAGTATCCAATGCCACGCCTGGACCAGTCTGGGCGGAGACAAGTGCTCCTCTCCATGTCGTAGATCTCTACGCCTGCCCGGATAGAGTCCACGATGGCCAGCTTGGATGCCTGAAATGCTGCCTCTAACTCAGGTGACCCCACAAATTTGCATTGAGGGCTCAGAAAGGGCTTAAATGGCGCCATTATATCACGCAGCTGTGCATAGTTGGCCACCTGATTGACCAGACCAAACCAGCTCCTGATGACCGTGGTCGAGGTAGGCGTGGGGAAGTCCCTGATGGCTGTCAGGTACTTTGGAAGTGTCATGATGGGTGGTAATTTCTTAACCCACATGAAGAATCACACACGGAGAAGGTAAGAGATAATAATTTAATACTTTTATTATAGAAAAAGAAACAAAAGGGGTAACTAAGGGCGCTGATCCAAACGGGACAGGAAACGAGGCGACTCCGACTCTAAAAGAAGAACAGCGGTGTGAGTGACTAGAAGCTGAGAACCAGGAAATGTATAACAATCAGAGGAACGGGCTTACAGAGTAGAGCAGGGTGAGGACAGGAGGGAGAGGCAAGTCAGGTTGATGCAGGGTGGAGATGATTGCTGGAGGAGATGTTGGATCCAGGAAGGCAGGTGAGCAGTGGAGAGCGGGAGGCCAGGGGAGCTGAACAACGCTGGGATAAGGCACACCTACGGCAGGTGGAGAAAATCCAGGGCTGGTACAGACGAGATGGCAGAGCAGGATTAGTACAGGTAAAATGCATTTCAGAGCTACGGCACAGGTCAGGACGTGGCTAGATGTACCCAACAGTAGAGTATCAACCGGCGATGAGGCGTGGCAGGGCTGCTCCTTAAATCCTCTGGCCAGGCTGATGGTAATTAGCTGCAGTTGCGGCTCCCCAACCAGCTCACCTGCAAACAATGAAGGAGAAGAGCAACAGCAGCAGAGAGAAGGCAAAACCATGACAATGCCCCCCCTCAAGGGACGCCACCCGGCGGCCCAGCCAAGGGGGAGGAGGAGGCCTCAAAGACTGACCTGTGGTGGAGGAGATGTGAGAGTTGTGTGCATACTCAATCCATGCCAATTGGTCGCTCCATCCAGACGGGTTGTTGGAGCAGACGCATCTCAGCATGGCCTCCAGCTCCTGGTTCATCCGCTCGCACTGGCCGTTGGTTTGTGGGTGGAAGCCAGAACTCAGAGTCGGTCGAGCCCCCAGATGGGCGGCAAACTCCCTCCATACTCGTGACAGGAATTGAGAACCCCGGTCCGAGAGAATCTCCAAGGGGATCCCATGAAGACGGAACACCTGAGAGATGAGGAGGTTGGCAGTCTCTGCAGAAGTTGGGAGATGTTTAAGGGGTACAAGATGACAGGATTTGGAGAAACGGTCGACAATGGTAAGTATGGTATTAAAACCCTTGGAGACGGGTAACCCGGTAACAAAGCCAATGCTATATGGGACCAGGGGCGTGATGGAATAGGGAGGGGACAGAGGAGACCATGAGGTGACTGGTTGCTGGACTTATTTCGGGCACAAACCTGGCATGCGCCTATGTATTCCTTAGTGTCCTTGTAGAGAGACGGCAACCAAAACGTCAGACGGATGAGGGCAAGAGTTCTTCCCACGCCAGGGTGGATAGAAAACCTGGAGGTGTGGGCCCACTTAATTACGGCACTGCGAACAGAGGAGGGAACATAAGTTCTGTTAGGGGGCTCGTACCTGAGTCGGGTTCCGTCTGCTGGGCTTCTAGAACCTTGGTGGAGACATCCCAAGTAATAGACCCAAGGACACAGGATGGCAGAAGGATAGTGGTGGACTCAACCTCCTTGTCCGGTGCGTATAGGCGGGATAGGGTGTCAGGTTTGGTGTTCTTGGTTCCGGGTCTGTAAGAAATGAGGTAGTTAAATCGGGAAAAAAACAGAGACCAACGGGACTGGCGGGGATTAAGCCTCTTGGCCTCCCTCAGATACGCTAGGTTCTTATGGTCTGTCAAAATCTGGATGGTATGTCCCGACCCCTCAAGCCAGTGACGCCACTCCTCCAGCGCCAGTTTTATGGCCAGCAGTTCCCGGTCTCCAACGTCATAGTTCTGTTCGGCTGGGGACAGACGATGAGAAAAAAAAAGCACACGGATGCAGGATCTTATCGACTGGGGAGACCTGGGATAATACGGCACCTGCTCCGGTGTCAGACGCATCCACTTCCAGGGTGAATTGCGGAAGAGGATCTGGTTGAGTGAGGATGGGTGCCTGGGTGAAACAGTTCTTCAATGTCAGGAAAGCTTCTTCCGCCTCAGGAGTCCAGGAAAAAGGTTTGTTAATGGAGGTGAGTTGTGTGAGAGGGGTGGCTATGGTACTGTAGTCCTTAATGAATCTGCGGTAGAAATTAGCATAGCTCAAGAACCGTTGCAGCTGTTTTCTGGTTGTGGGTGAGGGCCATTCCTCCACTGCTCTGATCTTGTCTGGATCTGCCTTCAACCTCCCGCTCTCCAGAACAAAGCCGAGAAACTTGACAGACGAGGAGTGGAATTTGCACTTCTCTGCCTTGACAAAAAGGCAGTTCTCTAAGAGGCGTTGGAGGACTGCTCGGACATGATGATGGAGTTCAGTGGGGGATCTGGAAAAAATGAGAATGTCATCCAGATAAACAGTGACAAATCTGTTGATGTAATCACTGAGAACAGAGTTAATCAGGGATTGAAAGACAGCGGGAGCATTGGTTAGTCCAAAAGGCATGACCAGATATTCAAAATGTCCGAGAGGGGTCTTAAAGGCAGTCTTCCATTCGTCTCCCTCTCGGATTCGGACTAGATGATATGCATTTTGGAGGTCGAGCTTAGTAAATATGAAGGCATCGTTGACTGGGTCGAATGTGGATGAGAGCAAGGGGAGTGGGTACTTGTTCTTGATGGTTATATGGTTTAGTTCCCGGTAGTCAATGCAAGGGCGTAGAGATCTGTTCTTCTTGGACACAAAAAAGAATCCCTCTCCCAGGGGCGAAGTGGAGGGTCTTATTATGCCCGCAGCAAGGGATTCAGAAATGTACTGTGTCATGGCTTCATGTTCTGGTCTAGACAGATTATACAACCTGCTGGTGGGTAGTTTGGAGTTTGGGAGGAGATCGATGCACATGTCGAAGGGTCTGTGGGGTGGTAACGTCGAGCCGTGTCCTTACTGAAGACCTGCTGGAGGTCGTGGTATTCAGGAGGTACTCTGGACAGGTCGGGAGGCTCTGGGGTCTTGGCCTTGGGGTTGAGTATAGGGATAGAGGCAGATGATAAACAGTGGGACAAACAAAAACTGCTCTAGTTACAGATACTCCCTGCTTTCCAGTCGATTTGAGGATTGTGCATGGTTAACCATTCGTGCCCCAGGACAACAGGTGACTGTGGGGATGGAAACACAAAGAAAGAGATTACCTCATGGTGGTTACCGGATACAAGTAGGTTTATAGGAACCGTCTGGTGGGTAATGGTGGTCAGGGAACAACCGTCCAGGGAGGAAGCACGAAGGGGCGTAGAGAGGAGGACTGTGGGGATCTCCAGTTGTTGCACCACAGCCTGGTCCAGTATATTGCGTTCACACCCAGAATCCACCAAGGCAACTGCAGAGAAGGTTTTGTGATTAAAGGAGACCACACAGTTCATGGAGCACAGGGGTCTTGGGTTAGCAATGCCACCCACCAGTAACCCTGGACCTACTGGTGAGTGCGATCTTTTGGCTGGACAGGGCAGTGTGGGATCATATGACCCGCTTGACCACAATAGAGACAGAGACCAGCCGTCCTCCGCCTCAGTTTCTCCTCAGGAGTTAGCTGAGCCCTTCCCAGCTGTATATGTTCAGTCTGGATAGTGGTGGTGTTGGGGGTCAGGCGTGCATTTCAGGAGCAGTGACAGGAGGCAGATGCCGGAAACTCCTACGCCTGTTCTTGAGGCATCTCTCGATGCAAGAGGCAAGGGAGATGAGACTTTCCAGGTTCTCAGAATCTGGGCAGAAGGCTAACTGATCCTGAAGATCCTCTGATAGGGCCTGAGAAAAGGCATCTCGGAGCGACGCGTCATTGAGTGTGGAAATGGAGGCTAAAGTTCTAAATTCTATAGCGAAGTCTAGTACAGATAGTCTCCCCTGGCGTAAATTCCAGATCTGTTTAGCTATTTCTGCAGGGTTGTCGGGAGTGTCGAAAATTTGTGTGAATTCTGACATAAACTCGGGGAGAGGACCGAGGAAAAAACCAGGCTGGCGACTCCTAGCCTCGGCCCATAACAACGCCTTCACACGTAATAGTCCCACAATAAATGAAATTTTTACAGGATTGCTGGAAAATGTGTCAGGTGATTGCTCGAACGCTAACTTACACAATAACAAAAAACTCCGACATTTGCCGGGCTCACCTGAGAAAGTGTCCGGTGTGGGTGAATCGGCGACCCGGAAATGACCTGGTGGCGGTGGAACCGGAAGAGACGGAGTGGATGGAGCAGAGTGATCGGATGAGGATGATGCGCCGAGTTGAGCGTGCTGGGTTAACGTGGAAACTAACGCCGGAGGAAGTGATTCCTGCACGGAATCAGATGAATAAATAGGGTAGGACCCTCACCCGTGCAGGATGGAAACCCGCTGGACAAAAGGCCGAGGCTGAGCAGGGAGTCATACGAGAGGTACATTGCGTGAACTGACCTGCTAACATATATCATTGCGCAGCAGGACACCACCTCACCACCAGGGGCAGCAGTGGATAGTTTGGCAAAGAAGGCGCCCTCGATGTCAATGGGGGAGCTGTTCGCCGCTGATAGGTTTAGTGTCATACGGGCAAAGTCTGTTTTATTGTGGTTTTCCTTCTAGTGTGGTGTGTTTTTAGTGTGTATTCTTTTTTATTTAGTTTAGTGCATGGAATGCTTTTATTTTGGGGAACCCAGGAAACTGGGAGGGTGTGTGATTTTATTTTGATGAGCTTGGACAGATGACATCCGGACCGGAGCAATTATCTGCACCGTTGGCAGATTAGGAGCGTCCGTTTTTTGGTGGAGACGGTGGCAGCAAGCAGAGAATCGCCGGGTGAAAGGACACCGATCGTCTGTGACGAGGCTTCATGGAGATGTGGCAGCGCTGGACTGACCATAGGGCATAGCGGCCAACTGCCCGCTGGGCTGACCCTTTCATCTTTTATGGGCCGGTGTCTGTTTTTTTTTTTTTTTTTTCCTGGCCTCTAGTTGTTGCGGACAACTTGTCCGCGCCGCCCCACGCGACGCCTCGTAAAAGTTGGTGGATTGGCCAATTGGTAATAATACAAGACTGGGCTGGACCAATAGCCAGAGGTCTGATGCACCCGCCAGTTGTTTGTGAATCTCAGTAAACAGACAGACGAGCTTTACAAAATGGAGAACAAAAAACGGAAAGGAGGAGCGGAGAAAATTCGACTAAAAAAGAAACTGGCCCTTCAGGCTGATGCTGGCACATGTGTTAAAATCTCACAGTTGTTTGGTAGTGAAGGTTCAAGTAAAATCAATTTAGGAAGTGATGGAGCCTCAGCCAGAGAAGAAAAGAGGGAGGAGGAGGAGAAACCCGAGCCGGTGTTGTGCCATAAATTGACTCGCTGCCAAAAAATGATTAGCCACCGCGGGATCGCGCACGGTTAGGTAATTGCATTTCTAGACAAAATTCCCCAGGATTTCGCCCTAAAACTCAGCATATCTAGCAATATGGACATTCAGAAAGCAAAGATAACCTCTTCCGGTACTTAAATAGATGTTTATCGCGGATATTAGTGTGGCAGTGTTTGTGGCACCCTGCGCGGGAGCACGAGGACGTGCTTGTGGAAAGAGGGAGGAAGATGTGGCAGTGTGGTGAGCATCCACAATGTCCCGATTGATCATGCGCCCTGGCTGCTTGGTCAAGGAGATGTCTTTTTGGCTGACTGGTTAGAGCGTATGACTCTCACTCGGGAGTCTGGGGATCGAATCCCGCCCGAGCACTCCTTTCTGCACCTTGCCACATTAGTTTTTCCAGTTCGGAAGTTGTTTTAAGTGTTGCTATTTGTCTTAAACGTTCACAATGAGGATATATTAATCCATTTTGCAATATTTGCGATTGAAAGATGGTTTGTGCCACAAACTTTGTGGTAAGAACTGGCTTTCTTTATGTTACAGCCTTGATACTAAAAAAATAAATAAACAATGTAAAATGGCACCCTGTATTGAATGTAAACGTTGTATAAATGGAAATAAACAATTCTCCAGCGATTTAATTTTTTCCCCTTCCTTTCTTTAGTTCACTTGACATGGAGCCACAGTTAACTAGTTTGGGGCACATTTTTACTTGAAAAAAAGTATTTAAAATGACCAAGCTTTGGCTTTAATGACACTGTGTAGGTTACTATCTATACATTACGTTGCTCTATTTAAAAGTAACAAGATAAAAGCACTTCAGAACATAAAATTAAGATTGTCACTTGCCAAATAGACTGCACCCTCCTGTTTACCTATAAGAAATGCCTCAAAATATCTTTAAATTCTTTATTGATGATTTAATTGTAGACAACTAAAATGGCATTTTACTTGCCAAAAAGTGATTGAATTGCTAAGATTTTCATGAAGGCTAAAATTGACCAAATAAGGGTTTTATGTATTATCTGTTGATGTTACTGTACTCATACTGTCTACTGTATCATCATAAACACCCCAAAAATGGCAAAAAAAAAAGAAAATAATTTCCCTTGCCAAAAATTGATTACAGTGTCCTGGTCACGTGTAAAGGGTTAAATTGACCTAAATATTACCTTATTTATTATCTCTTGATGTTATTAGTGCCATCACAGGATGCTGGGTGTCTTCCACATTCATAAACACCTCAAAAATGGCAACAAATGATAATTTCCCTTGCCAAAAATTTATCACAGAGTCCTGGTCACCCATAAAGGCTTAAATTGGCATAAATATTACTTCATTTATTATGATGCTGGGTGTGTTCCACAATCATATTCGAATAAACATGAAAATATTCCGTCCGAATATCTGTTTCTTGTTATAAATATAACAGCTAGAAGGATTTACTGTTAAAATAGGAGAAACATGTGACTCCCCAGGAAGGGTCGTAACACCACTTGCCTCATGCACATAAGTGAACAAAACAAAGCAGCATGGAGACACTCCGTCTCCAACCACCTCTCAGGCAGCAGCCTGCACTCCCAAGTTCTACACGTCACCAGAACATAAACAATTGCAACACAATAAAAGCAGTGTTATACAAAATGGAAGGCCTGTAGTGTTTATTCTCTTACAGTAACAACTTATCAATTTTTTGGAGGAATTTATTTGAGAATTTTTTGGTTTTTAGTAATTGTGCAATAGAAAAGTAATCGCTAGATTAATCATCTAAATAGTCATTAGAATAATTGACTATTCGATAAAATAATCGTCAGAATAATCATTTTAAAAATAATCAGTTACCCCCAACCCTACTTTTTAGAATACCAGGATAGGAAGGATGGTGTAGGTTTACGTTTATTAGATTGATACATAAATACTACCAATAAGAAAGTGTACGTTGGTGTGTGTCAGAAACAGCGTAAGGCTTAATGTCTTTTCCAAAAAAAAACAGGTGATGGGCCGGTCTCCAGTCAAAATGCCCGGGCTGAATTTTTGTCCCAGTCCAGCCCTGAGATGTGGGCAGGGTATTCCTCTGCCCTGGCGTGTGAGTAGCGGCCCTGTGACAAGGTGTGACCCGCGGTGTGTGATCGAGCAGTGACTGCCGTTAAATTCACTGACAGGTGGACCCGCGACAGAGGAGGACGACAGCGTGGCGCGGTGACGCGGCCGAGCCAGTGACTGATCTGCAGGAGGAAGCGGCCGATCGAGGGAAACGGCGGTGCGGCAGACGCGCGTCTTGAAGGAGGAGGCGAGCTATCGAGGGAAGAGGAAACAGGCAGCGCGGCAGACAAGCGTCCCCAAGGAGGAGGAATCTGCCCCGCAGCGTCCAGATAAGGCTGCAGACTCTCCGGCCCAGTTCTGATACCCGTTTATAGTGACTGTCCTAACCTGGTTTTTTTTAAATGATGTTTTATTTAGAATTTTCAATAAACCCCGGTGCGGTGGTTAATGGCTGATTCCTTTGATCTCTGGCAGACGCTCTCAATTTACCTGGTGTAATCCTTGGGTGGGATTTTGTATTTGGTAGATATATAATATAGCCCACCCACCCGGTAGGAAGGTGCCACATTAGGACCACCGGGTGGAGGGCGCTGCATGCGAAACCGCATGCCAGAAACTCCTCCAGGGACCACAGGTCCGACTGAGCCCCAGTGTCTGCAATGGCGGACACGGTGGCTTCTGCAGCTGGGCATCTGGCACCGGCTCCACTAGTGAACCTCACCTTATCATCAATCTGGATGGAGATGGGCACTCGGGGGTGGTCCCTGAGCTTTGCGCGCCGCCATTCGCCCTTGGAGAAGATGTGATGGCTGAGCCTGATCGGCCTGGGCCCATCACTGCAGCTATGCGTCGGCAGGGTGCGGGGTCGGTGCCTGTCTCTGCGGCGTCCATTAGAGCAGACGCCCGACGTGACGCTTGATGAGACCTGCGATATCATGTCTTAGCCTACAGCAGCCTGTTGTCCGTCTATGTGTGGCTGGTGCCGTGCCCGTCTCTTCCGGGCCCGGAAGCAGTCGGCACACATTCGATGAGGCTTGGTGTTCCAACCCCGAGATCCCTCAGAAAAAACACAGAAAGACACTTTAAAATCAGGGCATATAGCCCTAGCAGACCTGTCTGGTGGGGCCGGAGAGGAAGCAGGCCCTGATGGTGGCATAGCTTGTCTGCGCCTGAACGAGGACATAGCTGACAGGTTAAATAGATTATAAATTCAATGGTTAAATTACTCATTATGGTCATTTCCTCTGATCCTGATGTGCCCATCATAGGTGTAAAACCCAGTTTTAAATGCTTACATTTTATTTGTTAAAGCCCATTCATTAACCTTTATTTTTACTTACTATTTCACTACAGTCAAGCACGATTCTCTTTGAGCACATCCAGCATACATTCAGTTTTGAAGGGTTGTTTTTTTAGACAGCTCCATCTCCATCTGAATGTCTTTGAACAACTGATCAACCACTTTATTTCCTGCAGACTGGATTACTGTGGGCTTGAACTGTCAACCATTCATCAGCTACAGCTGCCCTTTGAGTCCCAGAAAGGTTGGAGTCCCAGCACTTGCTTCCTGTGTTTTAATGGTTAATGGTCCTACCCTATTTATTCATCTGAGATTTTAACGATTCAATGCTCACACTAGATCTGGGACCCAGTACTCAGAATCATCTACCTGAGGTCCCTCGGTGATCAGGCTTTTTCAGTGGTGGGTCTCAGGTTGTGGAATGGACTAAGTGAACATTAGGGTGGCTGAGACTCATTTTAAAACATCATTATAGACACATTTCTATGTGATGGCTTTTAATTAAGCGTAAACTATAATTTTCCTATTTAATTTTAACTGTTTTTGGTTCTTTTAGTTAATGTTGGTGAGCCACTTCTATGAGTTGTTATTTAAGAGTTAAATAAACATTTCATATTACCTGATGGTAACTATTGTCTGTCTAATTATGGTGATTTTTTTAAATTGTGTTTTAATCTGTTCCTCGCCTTGTGAAGCAGCTTGGTTCAGCTGTAGCTGTTGTAAACTGACTATAGAAATAAAACAAACCTCATGGTTCAGATTTAGACAAAGTAAAACTATAATAAGAAAAGCTCCAACACTTAAACAAGTTCATTGCCAAGTTTTCAGGTTTGACTATGAACTGAAGTGTAGAAAACAGAAAACTCAGGAAAGATAAAACGTTTAAAAAGTTTATTTAAAGGTTTTGGTGAAATGTCTCTCCCTCAGCCCAGCAGGATGTGGATTCATTAGAATTTATCGGAAAGGGGATGGAAGACGCATGAAGATTTCAGAACCTCATAGCTGGTCTAGGGAAGAGGAGAGATGTCCTGGCTGCACTATGTCCAAGTGTTCAGGGTTCAGAATGTCCAAAGTTCCAGGTGTTCAAAGAGTCCACAGGTTCAGGGCTTCTGAGGTCTTGGTGTCCAAGAGTCCAGTGGTCCAGGAATGTGATGAAAGGGAGGTCAGGTGAATCCAGAAGAGAGGGACAGTGGAGAGGCGATAGTTGCAGAGCTTTAAGCAGGAGTCTGGAATAAAAAAAACACAAACAACAGATTGACCTACCCATGGTGAGGTGAGGGCATCCTGAAAGGAGCAGCAGAAGAAAGAAACACACCCTGGGATTCTGTCTGGTCCAGCTGCTTTAGATGGCTCGGTCTTACAGAGGTAGCGGGTTACAGCAGCAGAATGGACGTTCAACGTCTGCATGGAACTGACTGACGGTCAGGTAAAGTTTGCTGCGCCTTCGTCTTTGAGCTACAAAAACAAAACAACACCACATGAGAAGATGAGGGGGTCATGGGGTCAGAGGTTAATAAAACACTCACTGAAAAGACAGATTCAACTAGCAGAGAGAACGGTCAGACTGAGAAGGTTCTTGGTTCACATTCAGAAAAATTGTTTTGTTTGTTAAAACAAAATAGATGTATTATTCTCCATATGGACACACACACACACACACACACACACACACACACACACACAATCATTAACATTATACATTATTGGTACTTATTAGTTACAGATATTTTCCTGAACAGCCTCTGTTTAGATAAATAGAGTTTGCATCCTACAGGACAACCTCAGGGCCCCTAGAGACTGTCTCAGACCTGGGCCTGAGGTCTGAGCGACCGACTCACAGGACTTTTAAACAAATGCAATTTCAGATAAATCCCATCAGTCTGGGAACCTAAATCTTGAAGCTTTCTAAAAGACTAAGATAGAAATTATAATTCTATTTAAACCCATCATCGGTCTGAATGTCAAACAAATGATGCTAAAATCTATTGAGTTTATAAACAATAAAACCCTAGAAAAGTGAACACAACAAAGGATTTTTAAAAAGATATTCCAGATGTTGGTCACTGGCTGCGGCTGCTCCTCCTGTGCTGCTGGACACTGCAACAGAAAGATAAAAATACCATCAGTTCTGGGACTTTTTAAAGGAAACACTCAGCTTCTATGGCCTGCATAAAACCAACACAAACATTCACATAATGCATTTATGCACTGGATCTCGTCAGTTGGTCTCTCAACGCGATTGATAAAGTTTATTCAACGATGAGAATGGAGAAGGGGCTCCTGGATGCCCCTCCGGGACAGACCCAGTTGGACACGTCATGGACTCCTGGAAACAGTAGAACTTGATTTGTTTATCTCAGCTGTCTGTGGAGGACTCTGAAGACGTCTGGATATTCGTGGTGTTGGTGTCAGGTTTCCGGCTGATTGGCCTTGGAGGCTACCTGGCTTACCGGAAAATTAACGAGCTGTCGAGGAATACTGGTCTCATCCCGGAGCTCAGAGATGGTTTGCACCGCGCTGTGAATTCACAGACTCACATAATTGTCGAGATGAATCGTAAGGTTGGAACTTTGGCTGAGATTCATTCATTGGCACAAAAGATGGATGCCATCAAGGATAGATTAATGTGCATTATTGGGATTTTGAGAGGTTGAGGACCAACAAACTGTAAGACAGAGAGGAAATTATCTCTGTCTGGCCCCAAAACAATTTATAATCGGAATCTGGCGCCCTTGAGCCTGCAAGGCTCCAACGAAAGCTCCCTCCTCAGAAGATATGTGGAATGTGCCGTCGCTATGGCAACTCAACTCTGTCTCCTTTCCCAGCCTGTGCGGGACTGCGGGAAGGCCGCTGAAACGTTCCAGGGTCACTGCACTGCTCCTCCCCCTAACCACACTGAGATGACATGTGCTGCTTATCGTGGCTGCAGGAACTGAAGTGGGGATAGTCCCAACCCACCACCCCACCTAGTGGACACTTATGTTGTGTTGTCTGAAGTCTGTTGCATATCTGTCTGAGGTGTTTTTTTTTTTTTTTGCAGGACAAAGCTGCCCTCCTGGTGGAGGGTAGCTCTGAAGTGCCTTTTTTTCCCTCCACCTGAACCAATCCTCATGTAATCCTCTGATCTCTATTAAGGTAGCGCGACTCAGGGTTGAGAATGACCACAGTCACCAATTCTTGTCATGTGTCTTGCCCATGTATGTCTGATCTCTGAATTGTGTGTACTGAAACTCTAATTTCCCTCTGGGAATAATAAAGTATCTTTGATTGATTGATTGATTGATTGATTAATCACACCTGTAAAGTTCATCTAAATCCATTCAGCAAGCTGTGGTGACATCATCACATCTAATGATCCATAGAAATGTTTCTTACCTGCAGAGCTGGTGTCCGGCTCCTTCTTAATGCGTTTTGCCTTCTGGCCCCAAAAACACACACAAGAGTTTTATATCAGTAAGTGTTCATTAGCATCAGGTGTGTGAGGTCATGGTGTCTGAGCAGAGTGTACGTACGCGGTTGTAGTTGGGGACCCAGCCCGGGTGCTGCTGCTCGTGGAGCCTCTGTTCCTTGTGAGCCTGGTCGAAGTAGAAGTTCTGCTGCTCATGAGACATTTCCCTCCTCTGTGAACAGAAGACAGTGAGACAAGCTGTTTGTGAACAATAATCCAAGGAAGCAAAACCATCATCATTCTGTAGCAAACACACTTATCCTCTGGCCCATGACGGCGTTGACAGCAGCGCTGTCTGTCACCTATGACAGACTGTCACTATGGTAAAACTATGGAATCTTGCGTTACCATAGTTACAGCTCAGGTGCATTGTTTAAAATGGTTTATTATTAAGGCTAGAACCTTTCAGACTTCAGTAAAAGTTCCATCTCGAGAGAGTAGGACCTTTTCTCTACAGTCTCTGTGTTTGCTGACTTTAGTCTCCCAGAGAGCAACTCTAGCAGGTAATAAAATTACCCACAAACAAACCAGCCCAACATCTGACATGTTTAGACATTTAGATTTATCTGAAGTGTTTCCTGTGCTTTACTGGGAGACTTTAACATCCCTCAAGGTAAACTGGTTTTATCATTTATATAAAATACACCTGCTGGAAAAAACAAAATAAACCAAACCCCCTTAAGCAGGTCAGACTACAGATAAACAGTCAAGATAAAACATTTGAATCTGAAATATGAGTTATAAACGTACATTTCCATAACTAGACCTATGTGCTTTCTGCCGTGTACAGTAGTGATGTCTGGAGAAGGGACTGATCATTATTTCTGCACCAGTTTGTCAGAAATATAAATAAATGCCACTTTTTCATCAGTGAATAAGTTTGAACTATAATAACATTAAGTGAACAAACTATTTTGACTTGTTTACATTGAAAAATGGATCCATCAGCTAATAGAACAGTCATTTGGCCTGATTTAGCAAACAGAAAAGTCAAGAGGCTCGACTGCAGGTTATCTTTATGTACATATTTAACTTCTAAGTAACATATAGTTTTTGTCACATTGCTCTTTGATTAAACACTACCAGGAAAACTGAAGTCTCTGTTTACATTTATAACCTTTACTGCTATATGAGCATCAAGACCAAAGAGAAATTTCTTTGATGTCAAACGGTTTATTTATCTGAAGAGGATTGTATCATCTTCTTTAAGGTCTGATATCTTTTTATTAAATATATTTCTATGTCATCAAACATCTGCTCTGTGATCCCATCATTATTATGCATGAGAGGTACACCTGATGATGGTTCCTTTCATGTTAAAGCAAGTTTAGAGGGACAGGATGACAGAATTTAAAATGCAAACAAAAAATAAATCTTTTAAAAAGCAATGAAGTTACTGAATATAATATAATACAGTATGTAAAACTTTCTTTATTTGTACATTACTTATTATCTTCAGGTCTACTTTTTACTTTTACTTCACTAATTTTTAAAGCCACTATCTGTACTTTCTACTTCACTACAGTAGGGAGCCTAGGTCTCCTCCCTTTCCGGTCGGCTCATGGGACCCCGGAAAAACGAAAAAATGAATGCATGTCAACGGGGCTACAAAAGTAATTTTCTAATCTATTTTGCCTTACGTCCTGGATCACATATGTTGTACTTCAATTTAAATGTAATCCAACGATGGGTGTTTCAATCACGCCAGTCACGTACTTTGAAATTTATCAGCTTGTAAAAGTTCTACGTTAGCATGACTACAAATCTGACAGCGACACGTTGCCTATATGACGTCTCCACAGAATCTCTGCCATTTTCCCTTCTGTTTTTCTTCGTGTCTGGTTCGATGATGTCCCTTTCATAAAGCGCATTTGTAGTCCTGGACTTATTATGTGACAGTGTGAGCGTCCTGTCACAGTGTCCCGATTGATCATGCGCCCTGGCTACTTGGCCAAGGGGACGTCCCTTTGGCTGACTGGTTAGAGCGTATGACTCTCACCCGGGAGTCTGGGGATCGAAACCTGCCCGGGCCCTCGTTTCTCCACCTTGCCACATTTACACAAAACATCTCCCCCCCTTGCGAAAATAAGCACGTTATTGGTATTAAAATGCATCTTCACAGACATATGTGAAATCCATGGCACATAACAAGTGGAAATAGAAAATAGCAAGCCCCGTTGACTTGCATTCATTTAGTTGAATTATTATTATTTTTGATTTATTCAATATATTTACCTTCAACTGAACCATGTCCAGCGCTTTGGACTTCCTGACAGGGTTGCGGAAGGCGCTTTATAAATAAAGCTTTGATTGATTGATTGATTGATTGATTGATTGAGTTGTTTTTCTGGGTACCCATGGTCTGGAAGTAGATGGGCGTGACTTAGGCTCCATATGGAGCGCTGTCTGTCACCTATGACAGACTGTCCCTATGGTAAAGCTATGGAATCTTGCGTTACCATAGTTACAGCTCAGGTGCATCGTTTAAAATGGTTTATTATTAAGGCTAGAACCTTTCAGACTTCAGTATAAGTTCCATCTCGAGTGAGTAGGACCTTTTCTCTACAGTCTCTGTGTTTGCTGACTTTAGTCTCCCAGAGAGCAACTCTAGCAGGTAATAAAATTACCCACAAACAAACCAGCCCAACATCTGACATGTTTAGACATTTAGATTTATCTGAAGTGTTTCCTGTGCTTTACTGGGAGACTTTAACATCCCTCAAGGTAAACTGGTTTTATCATTTATATAAAATACACCTGCTGGAAAAAACAAAATAAACCAAACCCCCTTAAGCAGGTCAGACTACAGATAAACAGTCAAGATAAAACTCATTTGAATCTGAAATATGAGTTATAAACGTACATTTCTATAACTAGACCTACGTGCTTTCTGCCATGTACAGTAGTGGTGTCTGGAGAAGGGACTGATCTTTATTTCTGCACCAGTTTGTCAGAAATATAAATAAATGCCACTTTTTCATCAGTGAATAAGTTTGAACTATAATAACATTAAGTGAACAAACTATTTTGACTTGTTTACATTTAAAAATTGATCTAGTGTTTAACGAGTTCCTGATTAAAAGGAGCAAAGGCTGCTGAATAAACCACATAGAGTAGAATAAAGTGATTTCTCCAGCTGTGCTTTTATAATCTACATCGACACACGGTGGCTTCTATTCGCTGTAGTGATGCTGCTGACTCTCAGCTGTGATCGGTGGCAGTTTTGTTCACATCTGACCTAAAACTGAGCAGAATGATGTGAACTGAAATCATTTTTGTTTCCATCTCCATTTGATCCTAAAAGTGTGTTTCTGAACGAGTCGGATAAGAAAAAGAAGCACAGCCTGATATAAACAACACAATTAAAAGCTTCTCTTCACAGATCTGAAACCTGCTGAGACAAAAACATAATGTATCTCCAGTGAGACTGGTTCGGGTTAAAACATGAAGAATAACCTAAATTCACAACTGAAATCCAAACGTTTCACTTAGTGAAGTAAAAATACAACATCGATCTTCAGAAACTGGTGTTGGAGATTAAATGGTTCACATGTAACAGAAGCTATTGCCTCAGTCGCTGTGATAAACATGGATCTGACTGTAGAAACTGATCAGAGATCAGTTTGTTACCAGTAACAGTGGACGGGATGTTTCCTGTCTGATGTATCTGATGCCATGGTGTCTGACGTCTTGTGATGGGTTTTAAAGCTTCTTCTTCTTCTTGTCATCCTGTGTCACAGAAAGATGGAGGAAAACAAGTGCCTCATGAGTTTTGACAGGTACATGGTGGACTTCGCGGGAGAGCGGGAGTTCTTCTCCCTTCTGGATGAGAGCACCTGCCCTTTCCTTTTCCTCCTCCACCTTCTCCTCTTGAACATCCTCCCTCACCTTTCCTTCCTTCTTTTTCTCCTGCTTCATCTCCCCCTCCTCCATCTCCTTTTTTAGCTCCTCCACTTTCTCCTACTGCTTTTTTTCACCTCCCACCCTCTCCTCCTGTTGTTTCTTCTCTGCCTTCACCTCACACTCCCACTGTCCTTTCTCTGCCACCATCCCTTCTTCCTGGCACTCCACCTGCTGCTCCTGCTTCTGCTCCAGTCTCCAACCCAAAGTAAGTTTTGACTTGATCGTTTCAGAATAATATATCTATAAAGTTTACCACATTTCCAGTATGTAGATGCTGACAAGTTTGTGTTGTGTTTTGTCTCTGCAGTAAGAGAAAGCGTGAGCACCAGCAGGAGGACCGTCCCTATGTGAAGAAGCCACCAAATGCCTTCATGATCTTTCTGCGTGGTGGCTGAGCTGAATCTGACAGACAGCGCTGCAGTCAACGCCGCCGTGGGCCAGAGGATAAGTGTGTTTGCTACAGAATGATGATGGTTTTGCTTCCTTGGATTATTGTTCACAAACAGCTTGTCTCACTGTCTTCTGTTCACATTGGAGAGAAATGTCTCCTGAGCAGCAGAACTTCTACTTCGACCAGGCTCACAAGGAACAGAGGCTCCACGAGCAGCAGCACCCGGGCTGGGTCCCCAACTACAACCGCGTACGTACACTCTGCTCAGACACCATGACCTCACACACCTGATGCTAATGAACACTTACTGATATAAAACTCGTGTGTTTTTGGGGCCAGAAGGCAAAACGCATTAAGAAGGAGCCGGACACCAGCTCTGCAGGTAAGAAACATTTCTGTGGATCATTAGATGTGATGATGTCACCACAGCTTGATTGCTGAATGGATTTAAATGAACTTTACAGGTGTGATTATATGCTTTATGTGAATGTTTGTGTTGGTGTTATGCAGGCCATAGAAGCTAAGTGTTTCCTTTAAAAAGTCAGAGAACTGATGGTATTTTTATCTTTCTGTTGCAGTGTCCAGCAGCCGCAGCCAGTGACCAACAGCTGGAATATCTTTGGTGTGTTCTTACTGTGTTAGTTTCTAATTCCATTTTTGGTTCTTTTGAAAACACAGGAAAAGGTTTTCTTTACCCTGCTAACGTTAGCTAAGATGGGGTCTTCACCCTGGACCGTGTGTGGGACTGCATCATCGGAGAGGGGAAAGCAGGCAGCAGAGGGCGACAAGGACGTAATTTGGGGGGGGGGACATGTCCCCCCTACTTTTTCCAAAGTCAAGTTTTGACCCCTGCAATTTTTATCACCCAAAAACAATATTACGCTGTATTAAATTGACACTGGTTGAGCTCTAGGACCAAGTGGAAAACAACCGTTTGTGTTGAAGCCTGTTTCCCGTTAGAGCATACTGTAAAGATCCCCCCCCCCCCCCCCCGTGTCCCCCCACTTCTAAAGTGAAAATTATGTCCATTGAGGGCGACAACGTCCTCTGTTGCCCGCAGATAAATGGAGTAGGAAGTGACGCCACCATCAGCGTCAGCTCTGAGGATGTTTTGCAGTCGGCAAACAAAATGTTAGCAAGGTGAAGAAAAACCTTTCTTGTGTTTTAAACAGAACCAAAAATGCAACATCTGGAATATCTTTTTAAATATCCTTTGTTGTGTATCTTAGTCTTTTAGAAAGCTTCAAGATTTAGGTTGCCAGACTGACACACACACACACACACACACACACACACACACACACACACACACACACACACACACACACACACACACACACACACGCACACGCACACACACACACACACAGATAAACACTAGGCTTTGTGGGACAGGGTTTGGTAGGGTGAGAGTAAGATGGATGGGTGAGGTTGTTAACCAGCAGCCTCGTCCTTCAACCACCTGCTCTGACCCTCGACCTGTTCTCTTATTTTTTGCACTGCAGACACGTCACATTTTATTTATTTCTTTTTCTGGAGGGTGGGGCCAGTGGTATGTTGGGAATCTGCTATCTGCAACTAGTAGGATTCCCCTATCAGGACACCACCTCCCCTCTCTTATTGCACGCGCGTGCACGCACGCACACACACACACACACACACACACACACACACAGGCGAAGGCTCCAGAAGTTTTTTCCTTTTAGTAAATTAACTCAATCTGTTGGCAAAAGGAGATCTGAGGCACTCAGGAGATACAAAAATAAAAAGCCTTTATTAGTACATGGCTTAAATTGTTAAAAACATCAATGCCACCAACGCGTTTCAGCCCACAGGGCCTCATGTACATGGGGGTGAGTGAGCATACAAACATTTAGAGCCCTGACGAAGGCCCTGTGGGCTGAAACGCGTTGGCATTGATATTTTTAACAATTTAAGCCATGTACTAATAAAGGCTTTTTATTTTTGTATCTCCTGAGTGCCTCGTATCTCCTTTTGCCAACATTTATGTGGATCCCTTGGCTGAAGAGCACCAGTGAGAGCACCAGATAAGATTTCTCACACCCCTGCAGCACTTCCAGCATTTTTTCTATTTGCATAACTCAATCTGTTATTTGTGGGGTTTTTATATTCCAGACTGGACTCTTGGACACCTGAACCCTGGACCCTTTGACACCTGGACCACTGGAACCTCAAACACCTGGAACACTGGACACTTGGACACTTTGACACCCGGACACATTCCACAAAAACCATTAAATAAACCTTTTAAATGTTTTAACTTTGCTCAGTTTTTTTGTTTTCCACACTTCAGCTCATAGTCAAACCTGAAAATTTGGCAATGAACTTGTTTTGAGTTAAAATGTTCAAACTTTTCTCATTATAGTTTTTACTTTGTCTAAATCTGAACCATGGAGTTCGTTTTATTTCTATAGTCAGTTTACCACAGCTACAGCTGAACCAAGCTGCTTCACAAGGTGAGGAACAGATTAAAACCATCGACATATATACTGGACAATTCATGTCCATATAGGCTCAAATTATACATTTTTGTGCCCAAATGGGAGGCTCCTAGCACCACCATTTTGACCATGTCACAGGTCCCGTCATGCCCAGACAATCCAAAAATAGGAAAAGAGGTGGAGCTAAGGGTGGGGCTGTTCATCTTGGAACAGGGTTGGAACAAATGAACCAGTGTAGCTACTAGCTAACTTAGATAACCCAAGAAGCAAAGAAGGGCTCCTTGGACCAGGGTATCCCACCCGCATGGCAGATTGGCTCCCATGCGAAGCTGTAGTCACGCTGGTTGCCTGTGGAGATCTAATATGGACTGGGACTGTTAAATTACAAGCGGAGCCTCAGACCGCTGCAATCGTAACAGGATGCTGTGGCCTTTTACGTCAGCTCTCGCTCCACGGTCGGAGATTATTTTCAGCAAGAAAAACGTGGTAGAGTGAGTTCAAAAGGCACCTCTGGCCTCCTCAGTAACGACATCAAAACTAGGTAAGCTGACCGAGGATATCTGGCTTCGTTGGTCCACCATGGTGAAAGATTTGCGTGTCCGCCATTGTTGATCAGCTTGAACACCATGACACCGACAACGTCCACATGATGATCGTAACGTGGAGCAGAAAGCTGAAGAACAGATGTAGCTAACTGTTGAAGCCACACAGGATAACCCACAGACATATGTACATAGACGCCTGTGGACTGGCGCTGTCTATTGGAGCTGCTGGCTGTAGTGGTCAGCCGCCGTTTTAGATGGGTCTCTATATGCCCCCAGTGCATTCATTTCTATGGAGGAAGGTATTTACCCAACCAAAAAATGCACAGAAATGGGCATAGTTGTTCACTCTGCATCTGCATCTCTTCTTACAGTCACTGCTCTGCATTGACTTTGGAGTGTGAGGAGACCCATCTAATATGGCGGCGAAGCTGTTCTAGTGCCCCACTGGGCGTCATTTCTATGGAATAACCCGCTTTAAAATTGAGCGAACCCCAAGCGTTTTTCACCGCCCAGTTCCATACAGTTCTCCTATTGGCTTAGAGGTTGCAAGGAGATCATACTTCCAAGTTTTGAAAGAGAGCAGAAAAAAATCCGTGAGAGCAGGCTTGTGGGAGCAGTTTTGATCCGTGCAGAAAAGAAGTTTTCACGTGAGAAGACGTAAGTGTAAGAAGGTTAAAATCTGAGCCAGAATGTCATGACTCCCATCCTTCACCCTCCTCTGCCTCCTCATTTACTCTTCATTCAGCTCACCTGGTCCCCTCACCAAACTCCAGCCAAGCCCTGTTTTCCCTAGCAACCTCAGTCAGCGTCACAATCAACTTCATTCATCTCACCTGTTCCTGCAATCAGCCTTCATCCACTTCACCTGCTCCTGACTCCTCAGCTCATTACTCACACCTGTTTCCCCTGCTACAAAAGAACCAGCCATCCACTGCCAGATTATTGAAGACTTTGCGCCAGTAAATTCTCCAGCACTCCAACCTCTGCCTGTACCATATATCCTGACCTCGTTTCTGTTCCTTGACCAACCCAAGTGCCTGCTCCCTGCCTGGATTGTTTTCTCTGCCTCTGACTACCTGGATTCTCGACCTCAGCCCATTCTCTGGATTCTGCCTCCTGCCTGGAAACAACAGAGTGATCCTGGACTAATGGGAGATGAGCAAGGCGAAGAAAATGCTGTTACAATAAAGACTGAAGGGTTATAGCTGTTCAGAGTTACTCTATGACAGTTCTGTCATTTCTGTCACCAGCTGCTCAGGTTCCTGTAATCAAGACAGGTTGGTGCTAAAGAAACCCAAGATTCTATAGCCAAACCATTTTGAACAACATGAAAGAGCAGTTGAAATAATTTAATTAAAGCCTTGGTTATTTATTCTGAGACGTCTGAAGAAAAAAATTCAGAACATTAAGTTTAAATCTAACTGTTTTCAGAGATCAAAGTCAGTGATTGTTTTCCCTCCCCTAAATATCTGCTGCAGGAGATTGGTTGTCATTTTTGCAAAACCCCCATCTCTCTTTAGTTTTCTTAAATCATGAAGAAAAAAACCCCAAATTATCATAAAAGTTTGGATTTATTTTTCAATGGGGTGTTGATATTAATGGAAAATTGTGAATATAAAAATAAATTGATCTAAAAAAGATTACTGGTACTTTTAGTGCCAGTCTATTGTGAAAATTCGGACAAGGCATCAGTTTCAGGTTTACAAATATTAAATGGCAATTCCATCCAATTTTTCCACTCACAAACATTTTTAATCTGCTCACATTTTAAAAGTACAACACCTGGACCAGTGGTTCCAAACCTGGGGTTCATGATCCACCAAGGGGGTCCCAGCAAATTTGTGGGAATTCAGCACATGCCAGTGCCTCTTGATTTATATCTTGAGAGACGCTATACAAAAGATCATTTCTTCTTCTACAACATGTTTGTGCTGAGATTGTGAGGTTACCACACAGCCAAGGGATCCAAAAGGACTGAAGATTGGGAACCACTGACCTAGACTACCTGATCCTGGACCAGATTCTGCTACAGTGTTAACAGAATCGTTTAAACATAGATTGTGATGTTTAAAACTGTAATTTGATTAGTGAAAACAGTGTTTTTGTTTTCTTTCATAAATGTGAGAATGAAATTGTGTTCAAATGTAGAAAATTTTGAAATTTCTCTTGCCTGACTGCAGGGCAGATCTCTGGGTGCTCAGCACCCCCTAAACCTAGAATCGCCCCTGGCTGGTAGAACTCCGGGTCAGAACCAAACAGGGTGAAGCTGCATTTAGCTATTATGCACACAGATGGAATCAGCTTCCTTATGACCTCAAATGTGCCCCAACTCTAGTAACTTTTAAATCAAAATTATAAATTGCCTTTTTATTGTATTTTTTTTACATAAAATGTTGTGTAATTTAAATTTTATTTAGTTTTATGTTGTCACACTGATTTTAATGTGATTAATGTTTTGTTTTTTTCTGTTCTCTTGCACCTGAAAAGCACATAAAATTGCTTCTGTGTATGCAATGAGCTATACAAAGCTGCCTTGCCTACAGGAAATACCACGTTATCATGCAAGAAGATATAAGCTCTAATATTGACCTAAAGCCACAATGGAGCATGGCTAGACTGACATGCAGCATCCTCACCAAAGTTCCAAGAGAGGATGTTGAGTTCCAGGAAAGTGAATTTCTGTTCAACTTAGTAATATTTTTCTGCAACAACGTAGCAAAGTACTGCATCACACTGCATGACACAATTACTAATTACACTGATAAAAGGATGTTAAATAAGATATGCAACAACAAAAAGCCCAATATGTTAAAAGATAAAGCCCACCTTAAAGGAAACATTGCCCTGATGATAAAGAAGACTGTTTAGCACTACTGCACTTGGTAGCTGAAACCAGGCGACAGAACAGCTTCTGTTTTGCTATTTTTTACTTTTGCTGGATTTGAATACTTTTGCTGGATTTGAATAATCTTTAGTCAACCAGCTCCCAACCTCTTCACTTCTGATTTTTCCTCCAAAAACATTGAGGAAAAAAGTGAGAAATGAAACACTCCACTTCGCTCATGCAGATCTTGCTTGCTTGATTGGTCTTCTACATAGAGAAGTAATTGATTTTGTAAAAACAAGATGCTTATCATCATCATCACTGTCATCATCATCGTCATTATGATTATGAACTTTATTGATCATATCATCATCGTCAACATCATCATCACCGTCATCATAAGTAAGTGTGTATGTGTAGGAGAGAGAAATAGAGAGTGTGTGCGTGACTTCTATTTTTGCCTTGTTATTTTATTTTACTACCTCCTAACGTGAGCTTAAAGTCAATTTTGTTGTACATCTGTGCAATGACAATAAAATGATCTTGAATCTTGAATCATCATCGTCATTGTAATCATCATCATCATCATCACAATCACCGTCATCATCAACATAATCCATGTCATTACCATGATGATGATCATCATTATTCTGGCCTGCCAGACTCGTCCTCTGTTTAATTCTGCACAGAGAAAGAGTCTGGTAACTCACAGGCAGAGAGGCACATGAGGGGCGGGACTAGCCAGCTCAAAAATAACCAATCAGAAAAAAGCTGGAAATGCCGCCTGTACCTCGTTATGTTGTAGTTTTTTAGCCGTAGTCAAAAATGGCATCTGGCAATGGTGCAAACATCTTTTCATTTTTTTTTAGAAGAAATGCTTTTAGCGCTTCTACTTATTGTGGTTTTAAAGTCATTCAAGTCATTTAGAACAGATGAAAGAGCTGCAGCAAACTCCGCCGCTGTCTTCGTTGTTAATGAGAAACTGAACGCTTCTGTGTGTGACGTCCGCGACGCTTTAGTTTTTAAGCTGTAGTCAAAAATGGCGTCTGGCCATGATGCATCCAAGTAATTTAGAGCAAAGGAAAGAGCCGCAGCGAACTCCACTTCAATCACCATGTTTATGACCAACTCGGCGTTATGGTGTGTGTGACATACGGTACTCAGCGCTGATTGGCTCGGTTAGAATTCTCAGGGCGTGGGGTTATTTGAATAGGAGAGTTCCCAGACCCCTTTCCTGTGCAGAATTAAACAGAGGAGGAGTCTGGCTGGCCAGGCTACATCATCCTCATCCTCATCATCTTCACCTTTACTTATATTGGACTTTTCACCACTGTATGACCCAGTGAGCTGCACACCATGTTAAAACAGTTTAATCAAATTAACAAGATGTGTGTGTGTGTGTGTGTGGGGGGGAGATCTTTACAGTAAATATACAAAAAATATGTATAAAACTACAGCCTAGAGGCTCTTTTGTGCAATGTCAGGAATGCAAATGATAGAATTATTATTCATGTTTTCATTTATCATGCTTTATGCTTTTATTATAATTAAAGATTGTTTTCATTTATCATGTTTTATGCTTAATGATTTTACCATTTTAATGTTTAAACAGTTGCTGTATTGTTAAGTCCCCTCATAAGACTTTAAGTGTTAAAATCTGACCTAATGTGACCCAAGGATGACCTGAGGTGATCTGCTGTTCTGTCAATTGCTGACTCGTGCAAACTGTTTGCTACTCATCGTGTGATTAGACACTGAAAGTTCTTTGTGTAATAATGAATACTCTTTGTTTTAAACGTAGCAATTTAGGACTGAGGGCTGTGTTTCCCCCCTCCCTTTAGATCAGCTCTCAGGCATGTAACTAGGGAGCTCCCAACTTGTAATAAATAGAGATGCTCGGATTCCAAAGGCCAGAATGGTTTGGAGGAACTGTCAGCTCAGTGGAGACTGGGTTGGTGTGGCCTTATTCCATTCTCCTCGAGCTTAAACAGAATTCTGACTTTTGTGTCTCTTTCCTTGTGTTGTGTTGTTATATGGTGTCTTAGGTGCTTAAACCTGACAGCAGAACTGTCAAATACACAGGTGGCAGTAAAAAACACCTTTAATACTTTGAAGTTAACTTCGTTTTTCAACCTTGTTAGATATGTAAGAGGAAATACTCTATTGATGTGACTATATATTTACTCTGGTCACACGAGTCAAACATGGTAAACATGGTCCAACTTGGCCCGTCGTCCTAGATGAGCTTTGCTCTTGTTTCATTGCCTGAGCTAACCAAACTAGTTATTTGAAGGTATCTGCATGCCCCCTCGACATCTTATCGTCATCTTTGTTTAAAAGTGCTTTTCAGTCCATCGGTCCCAGCGTGCTCTCTATAATTAATGCTTCTCTGGTTTCCAGTCGGGCCCTTGCTTATTTTAAGAATACTGTAATCCACCCACTCCTTAAAAAAACAAGTCTTGACCCCTCTCTCAATAGCAGCTTCAGACCCATCTCTAAACTTTCGTTCATCTCCAAGATCTTGGAAAAGGTTGTGGCTAAACAACTCACAGCTGCTCTTGATGAACATAACATCTATGATAGCTTCCAGTCAGGTTTTTGTAGAGCTCATTGAAACAGCTCTTCTTAAGGTCTCTAATGATCTTCTGACTCACAGTGATGCAGGGGACTGTTCTGTTCTGGTCCTGCTGGACCTGACTGCAGCCTTTGACACTGTTGACCATCACCTGCTACTGGAGAGGCTGAGGGACTGGGTAGGCCTATCAGGAACTGCTCAGGAGTGGTTTTCCTCATATCTCTCTGAGCATTCTTTCTCGGTAGCCGTCTCCAAGTTTAGGTCCTCTACCACCTTCCTCACTCATGGTGTCTCACAAGGTTCTGTGCTAGAGCCTCTACTCTTCCTACTCTACCTGTTTCTGGTCTATAGGGCCTTAAATGGACAAGCACCATCATACACTGGTGATCTTCTCAGTCCCTACACCCCCAGTAGGTCCCTGAGGTCCAGTGACCAAAGCCTACTGGTTGTGCAGCACCAGGGTAAAGACCAAAGGTGACAGATAATCTGCTGCTGTGGCCCCCAGACTCTGGAACTCTCTCTAGAGTTCTAGAGTTCTGGAGCTAGCTTTGGTGTGACCTTCATCACAAACCCTTTAATTATTTTGCTCTTACTCCTCCTTTCCCAGTATCCACTGATTTCCCTCTTTTCTATTCATTTTCTCTCTCCCTTTCCGTACATTTTTAAAATCACAATGTTTTTTTTCTCTTTTAAAATATATTTCTAATACTTCTTTGAAATCTTTTAAAATATTTTTTGTTTGTTTTTGTGAAGCGCCTCAGGATTTTTATCTTGAGAGGGCTATATAAAGATTGTTTTCTTTCTTTAATATTGATTCAAATGACATATGTGATGTTTTGTCTTTGATGTGTAATATAAGTGCTAAATGTATACCTGTGACAAACGATTTAAAGCGTTAACTTAGGATCACGTGACCACCATGAATGTATATTCTTAAAACTCACAGCTGCTCAGCAAAAACAAAGTCCTCGAGGCTTGGAACATCCAGACTCTGGAGCAGAACATGAAAACAACACATATATAATCAAAACTTTAATAAAGTATGTGGAGAAAGAAGAGCTAAAGTGGACTTTCGGCATTGTCATGGAATCGTGTAAACTCTGCGCATTCTAACTAAACAGCACCGGCTACTCAACTTTTTTCAAATAGCTCATGGTCGCTATTTTAGTTCTGACATCTTTGTAGTCCTCGTAGACATGAATGAATATTTTTTGCTCCATCTGGACGAAGAACGAGGCTCTGTCCTTTACTTCCATTATCATTTATCTAGCATTAATTAACAGGGGCTGCCTATGGATGCACGTGAGCCTTGATTGCCAATAGGGGATTGAATCCACCTGAGAGTCGTTCGTGGATAAATAGCAGGGATTTATCAGGAGATCCATGGTGTTCTAAACTTTCTTTCTGGAATACCCCCTGGCAAACTAAAAAAAAAAAGTGAGCACTTCCTGTTTACAATGCGGAGTGACAGCAAGAATGGCCAATCACACGCTATAAAGTACTAGCAGAGCCAATTGATGAGCTTATGAACAGTTCTAATGAGAAAGGCTTCAACACATTCAACACGTGGTTGTTTTCTGCTTGGTCCTATGCTCAACCAGTGTCTAACTATTATTGTCTTTGGACGGTAAAAAGTGCAGGTAACAAAAATTGACTTTGGAAAAAACGGGGGGACATGTCCCCCTGTCCCCTTCCAAAACTACGTCCATGCTCTGCTCAACAATGTTTTAAACTGCACTGCACATAAAAAACAACTCCAAAAAGCAGTTTTAAAATTAGATCCTATAACAATAACAACAGTAACAACAATAATAAAAATGGTGACAAAGAGTTTGGTTTATCCACAGACAAAATAAACGTAGCAACGACTCCAGTTGCCTACAGAAAAGTTTTCATATAATTTCTGCTCAAGCATAAATCCAGTGTGATTAATCAGATTAATTCTTTAATCAACCAGTAAAGAAAATAACTGAAGAATCGGAACCAAACCGCGCAGCAGCGGCTATGGGACTCTCACCGTGAGATCGAACCGGATGTGCTGTACTGTAGGTGGAGGCAGCCACACCTGGTAAGGCACCTATATAAAGGTATGCGCGAGCCCGGCGCGCGCTCCGGGAGGCCAACATCACGCCTGGAACTCGGGGTTCACTTCGGTCTGACTTTGGAGGTTAAAAGTGCTCGAGCTACAGGCAGGAGGTGCACGTGCATCTTTATTTAATGTGTTTATTAACTCACTCGTAATTGGTTCACTGGAGAATGAGCGGTGCGTGAGACAATTAGCACGTTTGACTTCCGTCACGAGAAGCGTCGGGGTGAATTAGGCGAGTCAGCATAGATTTTTATAACCTCAATTAATGTTGGCTAAAAAAATCTAATTTCATACCGATGGTGTCTAAGTTAACACATTCAGTCCTACGGGGGCTCAGAGGCACCAAATGTGCATTTTGTTGTGTCATTTGAGGAAGCTAGAACAGCTGATGCGGGTTGGGTAAACGCTCCCCACCCTTCGGTTCCGTTCGGAACACGTTCCGGTTGTAAATGCACCGTCACTGGGCTGGCTGCAGCCCAGACTGCAGCCTCCTGGCTGGTGTGGACCGGTTATCTACTAAACCACCCATTTCTTCCTTCAGTAACTCACCATGGTGCAGCTGTCTCCATCCCCGACCCTGGAGGACTCATCCTGTCCGTCAGCAGAGAGGCAGGAGGAGCTGGAGAAGCAGGAGGAGCAGGGACCAGCTGGGGGTCTGAACGCCCCACAGCTGGATGTGTCCACTGCTTACCACCAAGGATATGAAACCTACATAGAAGATGGTCTCATCTGTTTGAAGCACAAAATCCGTAACTTGGAGAAGAAGAAGGTAAGGAGTTCCTTCTAGAACTGGACCAGTGAGACAGAACTGGGCTTTTATTAAGCTTGTGTTCCCTTAGTTAAAACTGAAGGACTACAAAAGGCGGCTGGGCCAGGGTGAAGAGCTGAACCGGGACCAGATGGTGAGCCTCCAGGTCCTTTCACTAACTTATCCAAGTTCTGCTTTTGTTCTGGACCTATGTTTCTTCCATCTCAGGTTGCTGTGGAGAAGTATGAGGAGGTTCTCCATCACCTGGATTTGGCTAGAGAACTTCACAAAACCTTGGATGGTTTAACCCAAACGGTAAGTAGCAGTTTGCTTGCGTCCTGCCACAGGAGGTCTGGGGTGACTGGAGAAGAAATATGAAAATGTATTATGAGGAGTTTAAGAGCCCACCTTACTAAACGTTCTAACATCTGACCTCTGTAGTTGTTGAAGGCCCAGAAGAATGCAGTTAAAAAGGAGCAGATGGTAAAAATGGAGGCAGAGAGGAGGCGTCTGATCGTGGTACTGCAGCTCCAGCACCTCCTCCGTGGGCTGCAGCAGGAGCATGTGCAGAAAGACCTGCTGGCTGGATGCAAGCATGCCCCTCGCATTCTAGCTGAGAAGCTGAACAGCATGGTCCAGCTGGCTGCGCTGTTGGGCATCAGCAGGGACACCAAAATAAGGTGAGAGTCCAACTTTTTGTGAGTTTAACTCTGGAATGAAAATGAGCCTTGTACAAGTGGTTCAGTAGCAGGTGAAGGGAAATTTGAGGCTCATGACAATTCCATTATGATTCAGTGGGCTGTGATGTGATTATAAAAATATTTATCTTGATGCATCTTTCTACCCCCTCACCTCCTCTCCGTGTGCCTACTTTTAAGCAAAGCCTCATTTACTTTTACTTCCTGTAAGGAGACATGGGGGAAAAATTAAAACTGGTTTCCTGTACACATGACATGGAAACTCATGGACACCAGATATTAGCAAAGTGACAGAGTAGACGATGGAGATATTGGCTCTGCTGAGTATAACGGCTTCTTTCCTGTTTTGTACATTGTTGGTGTGTTTTCATCCATTCATGCACCAGAGCAAACCTTCTTCAAAATGTCTTCGACTTCTCAGCTTTGCTGGCAAGATGAAACTGTTACGATGTTTCTGAATGACAGACATTCAGCTCTAGCTCAGTTAAATCACTTCCTGTTTATTTAAAACACTAGATAAATGGCACTGGCCTCCATGTTCTGGTGCATGCAATAAAACTATTTCCCCCCCCCCCCCATGTGCTCGCAGGGGCTCAGTAATACCTGTGTGAATGCAACAAAACAAACCTTTGGTTTGAGAAACCGTTTTCTGTACTAAAATCACAACTTTTATCAAAAGGATTTGGTCTTTAAAGAAGGAACCATATTTGCTTTTATTGAATTGAATAATTTAACATGCAGGACTGCACTATATTAGGACAAACCTGCGACATGCGATAACCGTGATTAATATTGCGGTGACGATATGACTTGCAAAAAATAAACTTGGAAACAAAAAAAAAATTACAAAGTAATTTAAAAATGGCAACAAAAAAAATCACAAAAAATGAGAAAAGCAGAAATTGTGATCAAGAGATGTAAGGAAAGAGGAAAAATGAAAAAAGAAAAGGCAATCAGTGTACCCTGGGAAAAGCGGAATCAGCAGCAAGAGCAGAACAAAGCCAACTCAGGTGTACTAATTAAGTGCCATCCACCTCGGGGGCGGGCATCCAACCTATGAGAACCCACCCGATTGGCCAAAATGGGTGAAGAGCTCTGTTTGATTTGTCATGCTTCCGTTTGACAAAATGCATTATGTGTAGCAAATATTTGAGCTGACGATTTATTGCGATTTTTGTCCGTTCTTTGCGATATGCTTATTGCGCGTGCTGACATTGCGATAATGATACATTTGTGATGTATTGTGCAGCCCTAACATGCATGCATACATAATGAACACTGAGGATTCAAATCTAATTTCACATTTGTGTTATTTAATTTTGTTCATTTCCCATCAAGTCCACAAAATCACCTCTGGTTTTAATTTTTTGTAACATTTTTGTGGTGAAAGACGTAGGTTAACTTTTAGAGGTTATTAATCTCACTCTAGGATTAAAGGTTTCTCTTAAACTTCACCTCTGCCTTTCTATTTTGCTTATTTCATTTCCGTCAGATCCTCTTTTAATTTTAACTCGAAAGTCAGAGCAACGATCAGCACATCACATTTATGATCGGAGGGTCATGGGTGTGATTCCAGCTCCCGCCAGGGGTATCCTGCTGTTGTGTCCTTGGGCAAGACACTTCACCCAACTTGCCTGTGTTAGTGGTGGTCAGAGGGGCCGGCGGCGCCAAATGGCAGCCTCGCCTCTGTCAGACCTCCCCAGGGCGGCTGTGGCTACAAGTAGCTTACCATCACTAGCAGTGTGTGAATGTGAGAGTGTGTGAAAGCCTCTTTGGGTGTCTAGAAAAGCGCTATATAAGTTCAATGAATTATTATTATTATAATTATTTAATGCATTTATTTGTGATCCAACAGATGGCAACCCCTTGACTAAATAAATTTAATCAAGCAAATCTTCAGCTTGCAAGTCCTTTGCAGCTGCGCGAGTAACAATGCCAGACTTTATAGACAAAAGTGGACACTGCCCTCTGGACTTACCAATCGGATCTGAGTCCAGGGCTGCGATTGACTGGCTTTCTGTCCAGGGTATACCCCGCCTGATTGCCCCCCCCCCCGTGACCCTGCGTGGACAAAGCGGGTTCCAAAAATGGATGGATGGATCTGAGTCCAGGGAAAAGTGTTGGCCAAGGAGAAATCTTCCACACTCTCCTGGGTCCTGGACTCCACTCGTTTGTGACTGAGGGTAACCTGGGATACGGATGCAAAACCCTGTAGACAGGGGTCACACCAGCTCCAGGCGATGCTGCTTCCACTCGTAACTCGTCCGGGGTCTCCAAATGGGTGGAAGTTTTGTTATCCTAGTCTAAGACTCCCCTTATGAGAAAGGAGTCTTAGTTTGAGTAAATCTAGTGATTTCTCTAGGTCAGAAGTAAAGAACCAGAGACGATGTTCTCTTTTTGGGTTCAAATATAAGCGGATAAAAGATGAGTAAAAGTTTCATAAGGTTGATGGAAAGTTTTATATCTCCCTTACTCATCTGTAACTGTATCCCTGTTTTGGATAATCAAGCTAAGGATTATAAAGAGAAAAATGATCAAAAAGAATACAATATGCTTATGTTTTTGTTTTTAGTTTAAGATATGTTTTTGGTTGATGATATAGATAAAATGTAAAAAGCTTTTAAGTAGAATTAAAACCATGAGTAATGTGTGATTTGCAAAGCAAAAATATAAACCAGAAAACTTTATAGATAAAATGTAAAATGATTAAAAGTAAAATGCAAATACCAATCCTGAAACATTGAAGTCTTTTGATAGAACATCTGGAAAGCTGCAAGAGAAATTTGGTTAGTTTAAAAATCTCTTATTTCCCTTTTTTACCATTCGTATCTAGAGCTCCTGTGAGTTCAAATAAAACTTTGTTTTTTTGAGATTGATGAAAACTCCTGTTACAGGAGAACCTGAGTTAGTAGGTCAGTGACCACAGCCTTGGATTCCATAGGTACCAGTATGGACCTAGTTTCGTCTACTGCAATGGGTAAGACCCTTCGTCCTGGACTCATTTATTGGTGCATCCCACACCCGTTGGTATTATTTTTTACAGCCAGTGCTGGTGTTCCTAGACGAAATCTAAAGCTTATTCGATCTCTCTGGCTAAGAAAACCCTCTCTGCCCCTTTCTGCGGACTTTCATCCAGACGAGAGCCCACGATTTTCCCCAGTCACTGGTTTTATACCTTAAGATTGTCAGCTCCAGGTCATCACCAAAAGCTCCAACCACAATACATGTTATACGTTACCCCTTTTCTGATCACACCTGTCCTACTGCTACAGATCTTGTAAGCACATCCTGTCTGTTTCTAGCTCAGCATCCTGAATGTTAAACATGACCTTTAATACAAATCCCAATTCCAAAAATCCCTTGTTTGACAACCAGGACACAAGTCCATGAGTTGTACAAAGGTTAAACACACATACACACGGGGCAGCAGTAGCTCAGGTGGTAGAGCGGGTTGCCTCATGATCGGAGGGTCATGGGTTCGATTCCAGCTCCCGCCAGGGGTATCCTGCTGTTGTGTCCTTGGGCAAGACACTTCTCCCAACTTGCCTGTGTTAGTGGTGGTCAGAGGGGCCGACGGCGCCAAATGGCAGCCTCGCCTCTGTCAGACCTCCCCAGGGTGGCTGTGGCTACAAGTAGCTTACCATCACTAGCAGTGTGTGAATGTGAGAGTGTGTGAAAGCCTCTTTGGGTGTCTAGAAAAGCGCTATATAAGTTCAATGCATTATTATTATAAATACATCGATTTGCAACACCTCTTCCATTTGAGGTTTCAGTTCCACTTTTACTCTGCAACTGTGCATGACTCCTTTCCTTTAATATTATGAGCTATTTCTTTCAGCACCTAGTTCCAGCAGTTTGACTTTGAGGGGACTTTATGACGTTGTGACTTTCTGCTCCTTGTTTCTTGGCCCGAGCAGTGTGTACTGTTCATCAAAGACTAGGCGATGTTTGACAATTTTCAAGCCCAGTAGCAAAAGAAACATTTCAACATTTGTTTTAAATCCCTGTTTTGACACGTAAACTGTAGAACAGGGGTGTCCAAAGTGCGGCCCGAGGGCCTTTTGCAGCCCTCGGAGTAATTTTGCATGGCCCCCGTAACGTTTTCAGAATCGTGGATTTAAGTCTCTCCTGGAGGCTGTTGATATAAATTCATATATTATGTTCAAAATTTGACCAATATATCTATTTAAGCACTTTTTTGAGCAGAACAAATGAAAATATAAAATGTTTGTATTGAATCCTTTTTTAATTTTTTTGGCCTGTGAGTTTTAATTTCAGGATTTTGACCCTCGTCTTGAAAAGTTTAGACATCCCTGCTGTTGAACATTTTATAGTTCAGGTGGAAAGAAACATTAAAATGGGTAAAACTGGATTTTGTTGAACACTGAATATCCGCTTATGTCAATATTTTGACTGGAATTATAATAAAACAGGTCTTGGTGTTTGTTGGACTTTTTGAAACTGAGTGGCAGGAACGTGCAAATCATCTGGAAGGGACAGAAGCTAAGGTCTGAGCTGAGCCATGAATTTGTATAAAAGAAAAAAATCTGAACAATCATACAGGGTGAAGAATGGTTTATCACCAAATTCCCAAGGCCGTGGAAATGCAGCTGTTTCGTGTAGGGAAGTAGTGGCTTGTGAGAAGATTTGGTGTTTTAAATGATTAGAAGCATGGACCATTAACTTCTTCTTAAAGCTTGACTCACCTGCTGATATTCTCACATTCAGTAGTTTTAGATTCTTTAATTTTAGCTGATGTCAGACTTCAAAATTCCCCATGTTGTTTTAGAATTGGTATACAAGATGCAATAGAACACATTTATTAAATAAATACATGAAAATGGAAATGCAGGTTCTTCGTCTTACATCAACTAGTATAAAACAGTTTTCTCTTTGTTTGCTGTAGTTTGGAAGAGCAGATGGAGCAGGCTGCGGGGGTGTATATGGACCTTCTGGAGGGGAAAGACAAACCTGTGGCTGGATCCACATGTGAGTTCTTGTTTGCCATCGTTTAGGACATTAAGAATTAAAATAGTTGTTTGAATGTTTTAATGCAACATAAAAGATGATCATCATTAGAGGAAAAAGATGTTGATAAACTTTTGGCCTCTTTCAGAGCTCCATCTCAGACTCTGAGCTTGGGGAAGTTAATGTAGTTTGCACTGATCCATTAAAACACCCACTGTAGTGACTGAAATACCCTGAAACTTACTAAATAAATGAAATTGTTTTGAAAACCAACGCCTCAAAATCGGATGTTTTTGAGCTGTGGTTAAAAGAGCCATTTAAAATCTAAATCTGGTCTGGACCTACATGAAGGTTCTCCTCAGATGTCTGTAGATGTGACCATAGAGACAAGTTAAACTAAAGTGTGCCCTGTGATCAGCATCATGAGTGTCTTCAGTCTGGTAATCAGTCTGCCTGTTAAAAGGCTGAAAAGTAGTTGCTGTGCTGTTTGGTATCAGTGTGTTACCACATTGGACAGACCACAGAAAGCTGATGGTTTTATCTGGAGATAAGAGACTATTGTTGACCAGCATGTTAAAGCTAAAGGGTAGACCATCTCCATTGAGCGTGATGTTCCAGTGACTACAGCAGAATATTCAGAAGTTCACAGGACTGTAGACAACTTCTCTGGACAGAGGCAGATGATGGAAATGGAAACAAAAGAGCTCAGAACAACGTCCAGTGAGATTAGAGGTCCACTCCCAGCTCAGATCCTCCCTGCCACCAAATTATAGACTATTTAGATTTAAGGGCGGTTGACTCCAGAGGACACCACTATTGAAAAACAAGTCCTAAAAACCAGACTAGCATTCATTCAGTTGCCACAAACCTCATTGGAGAAAGTTCTTAGGACAGAACCAAATATTTGGGCTAATTACATCAGTTCTATGTTCTCAGATGGAACAATGAGTTTCCAAAGAAGTTAACGTTGGACCCACTGTACAAGTTAAAGTGACCATTTTGGGTTTGATGTTCTTTAATGGAATGGAACCACTAACTTTGTCATCTGAAGTTATAGAAATGGTCACTTCAATATAAAAATAAAATATGGCAGCTCAGCTTATGTAAACAAAGGTGCATCTAAACATAAAACACAATCCTGAATGACTTTTGTTGTTACTGTTTTCCAGATAAGCTGCTGAAAGACGAGCTCCTCAGGCTGTTAAACTACAAATACTTCAGCTGTCTTCCACCCCCACCCACTGAGACACCAGATTTATTACTGAGCTCATCACGCCAGATTGGTAAAGTTGTAGTTTCACCAGCAATGGGCATCTTAAAGGGATATTCCACTCCTAAGTGAAATTTAGTCTGTCATATTCCCCAGAGTTGGATAACTGAGGGGAAAAAGCATTTTCTAACCAGCACAGTCATTCCCCTAATCTAGCGGTATTCTGTTAGCTTTAGCTTAGCATAAATCATGTAAGTGAATGGTAACGGCTAACCTCTCGTGTGTGTGTGTGTGTGTGTGTGTGTGTGTGGGGGTGGGGGGGGGGGGTGGGGGGGTGTCCTGTAAGAATTTCATGCCCCTTTTGGCCACTTCGTGTCCTACGCATGGTTCATGATGTGTGTGCGCCTATGCATGTGTGCCTATTGGTCACTGGGAAATGTACCAGTTCCCAGGGTTCCACAAATTAATGTAATGGATTAATACATTTTTCTAAGATGCACAACTTAAATTACATGCAGCAGTTGGTTTTGGTCTCTGTTTTACCATAAATGGTATAACATAGCTGAACAAAATATCATGTGACTCTAAATGTAAAAAGTTTTAGTGTTTAATTATTTTGTCTGGTTGAGTGCTCAACCAGCCTGGGGATGAAATCCCTGCAGCATGTCTGCTCCTCCCTGACACACCTCAAACACCTCCTCCAGGAGGCATCACAACCAAATGCCTGAAACACCTTAGCTGGCTCCTCTTTCTGCTGAGGGAAGAAGACCGATTTGGCTGATGTTGGCAGTCTGCCAGGACACAGGATTCTTGTGAAATTGGAGCGCTGAAAAGACATGTTGAAGTTAGGACCATTGGGAATGCAGAAATCCTAAAATGATGACTTCAGAACCATTGAATCTAATGATTAAATATAAATTCAGTGTGCTACTCCATCAGCTGCACCTCCACTCTAGAAAGATGGTTAGGGTAACATTGAAGAGCAGGTTCACTGAGAAACCAGTTTTTATTTTTTAAATGACTGGTCACTGAGTTTTTCATGCTGGCTGAACATGAAAACATTCTTCCACCCCTACTTCCTGCATTAGATTCTGATAGAAAACGGATGGGAAAACGCTCTATTCAGAAAAGCCGACAGATCTACATCACACTGTTGCTTAACATTCATGGACTCACCCATTTTGACTCAACGAGGAAGGCTGTTTTAGCATCCAGAAAACATCTCAACTAGTAGAATCTAACAGTTAGCATTAGCAACTCCGCCACATGACAGAACTGCTTCAGGCTTATTTGTGGAGATAATTGATCAATGTTGTAGAGCAAACGGTCAGTGGAAGAGTTGTGTTGCTGTTGTCAAATCTGACTGGTCCCTGAGGTCCAGTGATCAAAGCCTACTGGTTGTGCAGCACCAGGCTAAAGACCAAAGGTGACAGATCATTTGCTGCTGTGGCCCCCAGACTCTGGAACTCTCTCCCCCTGAGCCTGAGATGAGTGGACTCAGTGGTCTCCTTTAAAACGCAGCTGAAAACTCACCTGTTCAAGCTGGCTTTGCGTGACCTTTGATTAAGTCTTCATCATTACCTTCTTAAGGGGCATCAGTAGCTCGGGGGGTAGAGCGGGTTGTCCAGTAATCAGAAGGCTGCTGGTTTGATCCTGGCTCCCGTTAGAGAACTCTGCTGTTGTGTCCTCGGGCAAGACACTAAACCTGCCTTGCCTGCTGGTGGTGGCCCGAGGGGTCGGTGGTGCCTGTGCTCGGCAGCCTCGTTTCTGTCAGTGTTCTCCAGGGCAGCTGTGGCTACATTGTTGCTCATCAGTGTGTGAATGTGTGTGTGTGAATAGATGAATGATACTGTAGTGTAAAGAGCTTTGGAGTCCTGACAAAGGCGCTATATGTATTAAAAAATGAGTAAAGTTGATCTTTAACAAGTTAACTGAGTTCTTAAACAGTGGTTCCCAACCTTTTTACATGAGGACCTGTGTCCAAGACAAGCCAGGGCCCCCAACTCCAACTTCTACTTGCATGCACACGATTAAAAGGAATAATCACAAACTGTATTCAGAAATAAAGAGTTGTGACTCTTAGTTTGATTCAACTATCAGACATGTTATTGGAAATTTTTACAAATATAATCTTGATAACCTCACAGCATCAACAGACAACATTATTGGGACCCTCTTAGGGGCCACGGACCCCAGATTGGGAACCACTGAAATGACTACCTCCTGCTTTAAAAATTTAAATAGTCTTAATATATTTTGTGCTTCCAGCCACAAAGTCTGAGTCAAACGAAAGTTCCAAAAAGGTAGGGCTGTCTCTTTCCTGCTGTAATTTGCTCTCTGGGACTCCACATCTGCCCAAACTGTGCTGATCTGTTGATGTTGTAGTTTTACAGACTTCGTTTGTCTGAGGAGGAGGCGTCCCCCCCTCTGAACTGGAGGGAGGATTTCCAGGCTAAAAGGGAGCAGGAGCCTCCTGACAGCTGGGATATGCATCTCCAAGATGGACCGTTGTCTCCACAGTCTGCACCTGCCAAATCATGGAAAGGTGCTGCTACATTCATACCTAAAGTGCACCATGTCACCTCTAAGAAAATATCTGCTGAAGACAAACCGGTGAGATCTTTATCTTCTGTTCCTGATACTGATGGGTAAGAAAGTTTGTGTCTTGGGCTTCATTTAGCTTGATGTTGTTCAGAGATCAGCACAGCTTTTAATACCATACCAGTTTATTTGTAACCGCACATTTCAATACAGCGTGAGAGCGGACAATGGGCGATCAGAAAATGTCCATTTTTAAAAAAAGTCGTAGACCAGCTCTACAAGTACCTGAGTATGGGGATATGCCAAGAATGTATATTTTAGCTTCAGGCCCTGTTTAAATTCAGCTTTTTAAAGATTAGCTCAATTAATTCAGTTTGTTAAATAAAATCTGACTCAGGTGGTGAATTATGTTTTTCCTAGAGAAAAGAGAAGAAAGCCAAAGCGGAGCAAACTTCCAAGTCGGTGAGTAAAGAAAAAAATAAAGTAGATGCATTTACATGGTTTAAACATTTTTTTTTTAAAGCTGCCACCTCCTCCCAACAGGAAAATGAAATGAACATACCAGTAGAGGTCTTCAACTCTCCGTCTTCCCTACCAAAAGACCCCATTCTTAGGAAGCAGCACCTAGAAGACCTATTGAATAAGATCCACTGCTCCTTCAGTTTCATGCAGGTGACTTTCAGCTCTTGGTTGAACTAGAGATGCCCTGTTGCTCGTGCCTAAGCCCACAAAAATCACGTTTCAGTAAAAGTCAGCAGGTCGATTGCAATTTAGATTTTAATGACTTAAACAATTATTGAACAGTATCCAACTTACCATTTTTAAGCAAAATTTTAGAAAAGCTTGTTTTTATCCAACTTAATGATTTTATCAACACCCATAATGTCTTAAAAAAATTTCAGTCTGATTTTAGGGTGAACCACAGCACCAAGACGGCCCTTCTGAAGATTTTAAATGATTTTAGAGTAAATTATGATAAACGGAAGGTGACAGTGTTGGTTCTACTGGATCTAAGTGCTGCCTTTGATACAGTAGACCACACTGTTCTTTTAACTCGTTTGAAACGGATCGGCCTCTCTGGTGCTGTTCACCAATGGTTCACTTCCTACCTCACAGACAGGACTTCTATGGAGAGTTTGGATACCTGTTCCTCGAGGGTTCATGGGATTACATGTGGTGTGCCCCAGGGTTCAATTTTAGGCCCAGTGCTTTTTAACCTTTATATGCTCTCGGCAGTGTCATCAGGAGACACAGGGTGAATTTCCAGTTACGCTGATGATACACAGCTGTACATCTGTGTCTCCTGATGACACACGACCAATGGACACACTTTTCAATTGCATTTTTGACATCAAATCCTGGATGACAGAAAACTTTCTCCAGCTCAACCAGGACAAAACTGATGTTTTAGTTATTGGTCCTGAGGCCCAGAGAGAGAAGCTTTTACCAAAATTACAATCACTGTCTCTTAATCCCATCTTCACAAGTAAATAACCTGGGTGTCATCTTTGACTCTGAGCTGACTTTTATCCATCATATTAAAAATATCACCAAAATAGGTTTTTATCATCTAAAGAACATCGCCAGAGTCCGCCCGATTCTCTCTCGGGCCAATACGGAGACGCTAATGCATGCTTTCATCACCAGTAGAAAAGACTACTGTAATGCCCTGCTTTCTGGTCTCCCTAAAAAGTCGATTTCAGGTTTACAACTATTACAAAACTCAGCAGCACGTGTTCTGACAAAGACCAGGAGGCGGGAGCACATCATTCCAGTTTTAGAATCACTGCATTGGCTCCCCGTATGTTTCAGGATCAAATTCAAAATACTTTTAACGGTTTTTAAGTGTCTTAATGGTCTTGGGCCTTCTTATCTTTCAGAACTGCTATGAACCCGCGCGGTCTCTGCGCCCCTCTGGCAGCCGTCTCCTTGTCATCCCTAAAGTCAGGACACATATTTACGGCAAGGCGTCCTTCAAATACTACGGTCCTCGCCTCTGGAACGAGCTGCCAGGGGACCTCAGGGCTGCTGAGAACGTTCATGTTTTTAGAAACAGGCTCAAGACTAATCTTTTTAGCTTAACTGAATACTATCACTTTTTAAATTATTTAATTACTTGGGTTACTTATTTATCAAAATGTTTTATTTATTTAATGTATTTCTTTATACGTGCTTTTTAAACAGTTTTTTACCATGATTTATGATCAACATTATTTTAATATCTATATAACTTTTTAAATTACAATTCTCATTTTAGCTCTTTTGATTTTATATTTTAACCCTAATTTAACCTTTTTCCAGTGCTTTCTCTGTGGGAGCCCTCTGCCCCGGCAGCGGTGGTCGGCTGTGGAGGCCTGGGTGCTTTCCAGGTGTGCCTAGGTGGTGGTGGGGGTCTCTGCCCTCCCTGCCCTGGGCGCCCTGTGTCAGTGCCTCAGCTGCTGCTGTGGATCTGCTGCTGTAGGGGCGTATGGCTCCCCGATGGTGTTTCCTTATCCTTATCTTAGCTGGTCTGGCTCATCTGATCTCAGTCAATTGTGTTTTTTTTACCATGGGGAAGGGGGTGCGTGCGTGCGTGCGTGTGTGTGCGTGCGTATGTGTGTGCGCCGGAGGATGAGTGTTGTGAAGGGGTTTTTATTGTCAGACTGTTTTTAAAATTCTGGGGATGGGAGGGAATGTGGGTATGCGGGGCCATTTTAGTTTGTTAAGCACTTTGAGTTGCATGTAATGTAGGATAAAGTGCTATATAAATAAAAGTTGATTGATTGACTGAGGTCATGAATGAGACTAGTCATCAAAGTCTACAGTACTGCAGAACTATTGGTATTGAAGTGAGTGCAGGATGTTTCTTACCTCTGACAGAAAAGAATAAAACTCTTGAAGGCATTACCCCCCCCCCCCCATGTAAAAGTGTGAACCTTTTTCAAGCGGCTTTTTTACTGATATCCATTATGATATTGTCTAACTTGGTTTTCGATATGCAAGGTCTCCCCCTCGTAAAAAAAAGGAAAAACTAGCATTTTAAAGTAACACCACATATCTCCAATCATGCATGCTTACATTTTTAACTTTTTCTGTGCAAAATAACAATGTAAATTAAAGTTACTAATAGGAAAAGTGGCATGTTGATTTTGTCTCAAACAGCGTAATCTCATTCTCCACAAGCATGAGATGTGTGTATTAGTAATGTATTTTTTTCTGTATACTGCAGCTATGGTGATGAAACATTTATAAAGACCTTCAGATAAAAGCAAGCCTTGGATGAAGATTGTTTTGTTTGTTGTTTGCCACTACACAGGGAAAAATTCTACTTTACAAGTTGTGCCAAATGAACAAAATTTTCTCAAACTTAACCTCCAATCTGTCCTGCTTCTAAATTTTGAGAGATGTAGCTGAAGAGTTTGATGTATAATGTGTGTATGGTTTGTAAAAGCCGTGCCACTAAAAGACTGAAAACCTATACAGATATTTTCCTAAATTAAATTTTAATGCCGATATCGCCCGATCAGACATAGAATCACAAAGTGCTTCACGTAGACCCTAGCCCTAACCAGGTATGCCCTTACATGTTTCAGGACTCCCTCCTGGATGGTGAGAACTCTGTGTCCAACGGCACACCCAGACTGAAAAGACAGTCATCTGGAACGCCCCCACTAGGTAACCTGGAACACAAACAAAACTCAACATGGCAAAATATTCCTGTTAGCTTTTCCTATGGACTTGGGATCTTCAAATACACAGCTTAAAAACATTTAAAGGAATACTGAGGTGACCCCTGGAGCCCATGAGGTTACACAGGCAGCCCTCCACCAGGATTCCACACCAACACATAACCTTGCTGGAAGGCTTGCAGTGTCTTCCAGTTTAGTTTCAAACATGGAGGAGATTCCAGGAGCACCAGGAGTACCTGTTGCTGCAGTCTGGTTCCTGCACGTTTTAGATCATGAACACAGCTGATGTGTTTAATTTAGAGATGAATCACTCCTGTAGACACTAATGAAGGCTGGGGAGACACTTCAGCTGTTAGATTAAGGTGTTTAAAAAGACAAACGCACAGTGAGGAGATGAGTTTTGCTTTCTGTTTTACAGACACTAGGGGGTGCTCAAAGCAAGCCAAAGCAGCCTAGTTCACCTTTAACTCAGATCACATTATTAATGACCACATTTTTGTTAGTTTTACAGGACAGCAGTAGCTAAGGAGGTAGAGTGGGTTGCCTCATGATCGGAGGGTAGCGGGATCAATCCCAGCTCTTGCCAGGGTATTCTGCTGCGGAGTCTTTAGGCACGACACTTAGCCCAACTTGCCAGTGTTGGTGGTGGTCAGAGGCCGATGGCGCAAATGGCAGCCTCTCCTCTGTCAGATTGCCCCAGGGCAGCTGTGGCCATGTAGTAGCTACTGTCATCAGTTGTGTGTGAATGTGAGTGTGTGAATAATGGAAAGTGCTTTGAGTGCTGGGAAGTCCTTGCTGTTTTCTGCACGTTTGCACCGAGCTGTTCAGAAAACTAGAGTCGAGCCCTGAAAGGTCCTTCCTCTGTGGAACTAACGGTTTCACCAGGGGAATTCGGTGTGCCGCAGGGCAGCTGTGGCTACATTGTAGCTCATCACTTGTGTGTGTGAGTGACTGTGTTGTAAAGTGTCTTGGGGGGGTTGTAGAACTCTAGTGGGCACTATATCAAATACAAGCCATTTACCATTCCATATAAGCCCTTAATGGGCATCTCACGTTCTGGCCTGCCCTCTCCACACATGAGTCATTACTCGACTCCTAACCCAAACACTCAGGGGAAAAGAGAACTTTCAACCCTGAAAGAATCCTTGATTCCTAAACAGAAACCCCTCAGTTATGTAAACATCTCCCTCCCCCAGACTGAACTTATCAGTTTCTCCTGGCCGCAGGAAGTTGTCAGTTTTCCAGAAATGTTTCCATATCAGTAAAGTTTGAATTTGATGCAAACATCATATTTTTGGAATTACTTTTTAGCATTTTCTTTTATTTTCTTAAGTTAACTAAATGAAGAATGAAATTATCTGGACTAAAATGTGTGCTACCAAATACTTCCTCTAGTCTAAATACTTTAAAATGTAATAAATTTTCTTCCAGACCCACTAGCCCATGGAGGTTTAAGAAGTCCGTTGGATGTTCTACCCACAACGATGCATGTAAGGTCTCATTTTTAACATTCATTAGTTTCACACTTTCCATGATGACCAATGATTGTCTAGTTTGTGTAACTGGGTTCAGATTAGTCCTGATGAACGTGAACTCATTTTAATTTGACTGGATCACATGTCTATTGGAACCAAAAGATAAACCAACAGCTTCCTTTTTCTTTTTTCCCCCACACATTCTAGTCCACCCCGTTACCTCCCAGGCATATGGAATGCAAAGTCAGACTAACCAATGGGGATCAGAGTCTGAGGACTAGTGACCTGGACCCGTCTTCAGTCAACCTTCCACATGTAAGAGACAATCAGACTAAATGTAAGCATGAACGCTGCATGTGGAAGTGGTTAAAGTTTTCTTAATCTCTGCAGGAGCCTCTTCAGGCAGAAGACATAAAGATGTTTTCCTCCCCTCCCCTCTTTCGCAGGAAGTCGGCCATAGCTGCCCTAGACAAGAACGGCTCTCCTTATGTAAAAACACAAACGTCCCGGTCAAATGAACAGATGCAACATGTTTTTATCAAAGATCAAACCTACTGAATCTCCTCTAGACGCCTGTAACCGATTCAGAGAAGCAGTCGCCCAGTAGCAGGGCGAGATCCAGTTCGTCCTTCTCACCCCAGCCCGAGCCTTTCTCTACACCTCCCTCCAGCCGAGCCCCCATGTCTGCACAGTTTCAGAATATCCAGTCAGTAAGTTTGACTTGAACTGGTTATTGTAATCTCTCACTTCCTCAGCAGCTTTCTTAAATTGTTATTAGTTGTTCAATTTTACTATAATAAACCTCATTTCACCAGGTACAGGACACCGAGGTCAGACCTCTTACCCAAGGGGTACCTGGCCAAGTAAGGCAGACAACAAAAACATTTAAAAAATATAAAGTGCAGTAAAGATTTAAAATTTTAGAATTTTCAAAAATAATTTAAGAACTAACATTTTAACATTTAAAACAAAGGCTTTATTTAAAGTATTTGCCAGTTCCTTTAGAAACTAATTTTGACAGTTTCAGTTCAGTGTGGAGGACAGAAGATAAACACTTCCTTCCCTCTGAGTCCAAACATGAAGAGCAGAGAAAAGCGAGTGAGGCATAACAGCTTTCAGTTCTCTAAAGGAAAGTGCAAAAATAGTAGGAACCCAGCCAATCAGAGACCAGGGTCATCCAGTGTGTCTCCTCGCATTGAAGGAAGGTACGCGAGCTTTAGTTCACGGGGTGGGTGAGGCGGTGATGACCAGTGATGAATCCCTGTCTGAAGCACACATACGTATGATAAATGTGAACTGAGAGGAAATGCATTGTGGGTAGTGTATTATGGATCATATTTGGGTTCTTTTCCTTATCAATCTACTTCCCTCATCGATCCTTACTATAATCTCATTCAATCCTTCCTCTTTCCTCTCATCCTAGCTGTGTTTCGAATATGAAACTGTTAAATTTATATTTACCAACAAGTCTGCAGCAGAAGAAAGTAATTAACTTAATCAGAACAGTTATTTTCTATAACTTCTAGTATAAATGTATTTGTAGTTTGTGAAAATAAAACATAAGCTACACTAAATGTATTTTTACAATAATTGACTTTAATGTCATCAGTGCTTTTCTCTTGAATTTCATTAGATTTTAAACATCTATGTGTAGCGTTTGTTTTACCACAAGTTTCTATATAACAAACTAAACCGTTTAGTTGAGGTCCAACACCACTAGATATGAGCTTCCTGTCCAGACTTGTGCACTATGTTCTCCAAGATTCAGTTCCCTGTGCCCTGTTAAATTCAGTGTTGGGCAAGTTACTTCAAAACTGTAATGCATTATTTATTACTTGTTACCCTCATTTTAAAGTAATTCATTACATTACAATATTACCGATTTTAAAATGTAAGGCATTACACTACTTTTGCATTACTTTAAGTTACTTTCACCAAAACAACTTCAATATGAATCTGGTAATCTGACGCTCAGTGAGCTCATGACATATATGTGGAAGGTGATGTGGTATCTGAGCTAGGATTGCTGTTAAAAACAGTCACCTATAATAAAAGTGCTTTAAAATGATTGTTTATTAAATAAAAGCAACAACAATCTGTACTCTCAGCACGCTGCCATCTTATATTAACTGAGCAGGGAGCGAGGTGGTGGGGGCTCCAAGCCTATATTTGCCTTGGTCCCCAAATGCCTTGATACGGCCCTGGATGTGGGACTGACTTCTGGGGTGATCTGATTCTATCACATGTATAAATATTAAATGCTTATATATTATTGCTTTTCACTGGTAAAAATGTGTATTGGGGATAAGTCTGCCTACTTTTTTCTTTTCAAGCACTTTGTTTTGTTTTCTTGATTTTATTTAAATAATTTCCTGCCCTTTCTCTCTCTAACCTTCCTGCATGCTGCATGTTTTCTCCGTCTTCCAGAAAAACTGTTTCCTAGATTTCCTACTTTCTAACTAATCAGCCAAAGGGATCTACCGAACGCAACAAACAAAAAGCTTCACATGCGCTGCGCTCCAGCAGCAATGAGTTGAAATCACCAGGGCACAGATTATGAACTCAGCTGAAAAGTACATGAAGTACCAGAGAATATGGGCTGATATAAACAATCGCAAACAAATTACTTTGTTTTGGTGTAGTGATTTTGTGAATATAGCAGCGGCCGCGCGCAGGACGCAGCTGGAGTATTTGAGCCGTTACCGCTGCGTCCTCTCTGCTCATAGAATGCCCGCAAAGCTGAGTCCATAAATGACGTAATGTATGTGGATACTGGATCTTTTTTCAGGCTTCCCGCAATTTGAATTTTTAGGAAACCCACATCTTGAATCTGGGTTTATAAATGCATTGTAATTACCGCGTTACTGACAATTGTACCGAGTAAATATTACCATTTTCTTTCCCTGTAATGCCTTACATTACCACATTACAGCAAAAGCAATGCATTACAGTAATAAATTACATTTGTACCGCATTACTCCCAACACTTGTTAAATTGAGTCTTTTTATAATGTCTCTTATCACCAAGAAGCAGATGACATTCAGCAGTACTGCTCCTTTAAGGATTCTGAGTTCTGTAAACTGAGCTACTCTAATGCCTATCAGCTATCACCAGCTAGCTAGAAGATGACTTCCTGCAGTTAAACTGAGAATCAATTCAGTTCAATTCAAATTCAAAGATACTTTATTAATCCCAGAGGGAAATGAGAGTTTCAGTACACACAATTCAGAGATCAGACATACATACATAGGCAAAGACGCATGACAAGAATTGGTGACTGTGGTCATTTGCAACCCTGAGTTGTGCTACCTTAATAGAGATCAGAGGGTTTATATATGAGGATTGAGTCAGGTGGAGGAAGAAAAAGGCACTTCAGAGTTACCCACCACAGGGAGGGCAGCTTTGCTATGCAAAAACCACCTCAGACAGAAATGCAACAGACTTCAGACATCACACAACATAAGTGTCCACTAGGTGGGCTGGTGGGTTTGGGACTCAACACTTCAGCAGCAGCCACGGTAAGCAGCGCTCTTCACCTCAGTCTGGACAGGGGAGGGAGGTCGTTGGGGTTTGGAGGGCACAGTGACTGAGTGTTTGATCATTGCCCGAGAGAACGGTTAATTTGATCAGTCAAAAACTTGTGCCGCCAAGTCTGACTTGAGGAATCTGGGTGTTATTGACCAGTCAATTTCTCTTGAAGGCCACTCAAACACGGGCCCGGAACTGTTTTTATCATTTCAGAAATGTCTCCAAACTGCAAAGGTTGGTGTCAAAACATGAACTTGAAATAGTTCACCATTTGTATTTTCTTCAGTAGAATGACTTTTTTCAGATTTTTAATTATTTCTTTATGTTTTGTCTTTACAATCATTTTGATTTGTTTTGTTCTTTGTAAAGCACTTTGTGACTTTCTGTAATAAATGCTATATCATTAGACTTTACTTGCTATGATGGTGAACAAACCCCAGATAAGTGATGCCATCTAGTGGTTTTCTTTAAATGGACCTTGATATTTTGCTTTCCTCTTTGCTTTCTGGTGGTGTCAGGTATTCAAAGTGGGTTCAGCTTTACCCCAGAATGGAGACCCACAGGGCAATTCAAACTCTGCAGTTTTCTCTGGGCCCAGTTACAACACTGCCAGTACCCAGACCCCTCCAGAGTTTGCTCCTCCAGATGATGAGCCTCAGCTAGGTGTGTAGTGCCCTCTTCAGGCAGTCTGGGACATAATGGCTTCTGATACTTGTTTTGCTGCTTGATCTTTGTTTCTGTAGGGTACCAAGCAGACTACGCAGTTAGTGGCCAGATGTTTCTGTCTCCTGGCCAGTCAGGTGGAGGTCCAAGTCGATCTAACCAGTCCTACTCTAGAGGATCTGTGAGAGGTAATGCACGTGGTGGCAAGGGACTGGCACAAAGCTTTCGCTCCTCTGGGTGGAACAGAGGTACTGGTCCTCGGGTCTCTTCTTCTCCTTCAGGTTTTCTGTAACTTCTGCTTCTCCTCTAGGGTCTTTTGTTCAGGGTAAAGGGTGGGGTTGCATCTTTACTGAAGCTTAAGGTTTACTGCTGTTTTTCCTCTCCATAGGATCCTACACGCCCCAGACTCATCACAGGGATCCTGGTCTTTTCTATGCTGCTAGAGTGAGTCCAACTGTTTCGTAATCATCACTCGTGTTTTGTTTCAAGTTGCTTCTAAAAGACTTGGAGGTGCAGAAAATAAAAACTAGATTTCTAGAAGGACCTATTTTTTTTTTTTTACCTTTTAGAAATCATAGTCTTGGGTGAAACATCAGTGACCACACGTGATTAATTCTTTTTAATTCTTTTTTTATTGTTTGGTAACACTTGACAAGGATCCCTTTATTAATGTTAGTGCATTATTAGGCATTAATAAACTATTAAAGTAGAAACTGCTTAACCATTGCATTACTAAGCAGACACCCCACCCCCTGGCCCTTTGTCCTAACCTTAAGGACACTTAATAGTTAACAGAACGTTAATATAGGGACCTTTTGTTTATTAATGCTTATGCACTAAGTAATGTTGATAAAGAGACGCTTATTGTAAAGTGTCACCCATTGTTATTAAATAAATGCAGTGAACAGCTGCTTCTTTACATCAGGTGTTTTTATGTTTTATTACATATTTTATTTATGAGCAGCAGATGTCTAACCAGTCCAAGCCAGACTCATTTGGGTGCGACTACCCACTTAATGGACCTTGGTGCATAACTCCCTGCCACAGTCCTAAGAGCCTTTCTCAATGGGATGATGCTGGGTTATGCGTGGAGGTTTGAGGCCCATGGAATCAGGACGATGCAGGCTTTGTCTAACCGTGCTGTTTTCCCCTCTAGGACTCAGGATATCAACATTCTTACAGACGAGGAGGAGGGAGGCATAACTCCAGTGGTAAATGAACACAACTAAACAAATGCAGCACAACCAGAATCAGAATCGACTTTATTGTCAATAGTGGCGTTTCCATTACCGTAACTTTAGGGTAAAGTCTGGGACAGGGTAACTGACCGGGAGATACGATGTCCCAGACTCAGCTGTTGTCTCCATTCAGATTCAGAACTTTGCACAGACGTCAACATATCGCGACTGCTTTGGCTGATTAGCACCAAAAAACGTCCACAGTAACATGAAAAGCATTTATTCTATCGGAGTATATCATAATTTAATCCGTTCAGAGGACGAGAGGAACTGTAATGTAAAATGTGGTGTTCAATGTCCAGAGGACATGCTGTTTAAGTGCTCTGAGACAACAAAACCCTGTTAAGTCTGTGGGGAATTCCGCTGAGTTTTCCGGTGTCAGGAGTAGGAATTTAAGTGTGATCAGTGCTTATTTTGTTTTGCTTCCATTGTGCTTCAGCAATTCTAATTTTACTAATAATCCTGATTGTTTTGGACATCAGCTGATGTAATTTCCTGCTGTGTTGCAACCAATCAGCAGGAGCTTACCAAGGGTTACTTTGTGGCTACTCCACCAGGCCGTTCAGGGTACCCACCCCTGAGCAGGTACTCTGAAGGTTCCTGATAACGGCCAGGAAAACCAGCTGCTTGGCTGGCCCGGTCATGTGGAGACGCACGCATGTCGGGAGGTTCCCGTAAATCTACCCTGAAGTTCTGGTAATGGAAACACACCTATTGCCTCAGCGTGTCTCCGCAGCACAGCCTGACCAAGGTTAAACTGACTGTTACAAGCAGACCACGAGAGCAGCCGTCACGGTCCTCATACTGACTAAACTGATGCAGAAAAATAAAAACTAGCCCCTTTTGCATTTAAATGCTAGAAGTTTCTTGGTTATAAAATGACGGTTTACCATTTTCCCCTTGACTTATACTGTTGAATGGTTTCCTTGCAGTTGCCTGGAGCGACTCTTCCCAGGTCAGCAGTCCAGACAGAGAGGGAATGTGTCCAATGGTGGATTCGGGTGTTGGAGATTCCATGTCTGTCTCTACGGTGGAGGTCCCGCTCACTCCACACAGCCATCCTCCATCCTTACTGCCCATGCAGCTCTATCCGCTCTCCCATCCGCTACGAGTGGCTTTCACCGCCTCTCGCACTGCCAACTTTGCCCCAGGCAACCTTGACCAGCCGATCGTGTTCGACCAGCTGCACACTAACCTGGGAGAAATGTACGACTCTCATATCGGCCGCTTCACTTGTCCTGTGAATGGGACCTATGTCTTCATCTTCCACATTCTGAAGCTGGCTATCAACGTTCCCCTTTACGTCAACCTCATGCGTGACGACGAGGTGATGGTGTCTGCGTACGCCAATGATGGAGCCCCAGATCACGAGACTGCCAGTAACCACGCGATCCTCCCTCTGTTCCAGGGAGACCAGGTGTGGCTGAGGCTGCATCGTGGGGCCATTTATGGCAGCACCTGGAAGTACAGCACCTTTTCGGGCTTCCTGCTGTACCAGGACTGACATGCTAGAGGCTTGTTACCCTCCCGGTTGGTAAATAAAACTTGTCGGCATGTTTCCTCTCAGCCGTTGTAGTTTTATAACGGTTATAAACACTTGCCTCAGCCAATGTAATATTATTTTTTTTCTCAGTAGTTGCCAATGATTGTGACTCCAGATTTCTTCCTGTAGAACTGCAGAGTTCACATCTTATCCTATGCAATGACATGAAGTGGCCTTTTTTGTTTTCTCAGTGGCTTTTGGCTGACTAAGCACTTTCTGAGCTGACTAGGTAAATCTGCCTGGTGCATTCAGTCTTGGATGTGAATCTGAGGGGAATGATGAGGGTGGTGGTGGGTGTAGTGGTGTCGTACACTTGAGACCAGATGGTAGCGGTGTTTGCTGTTGTGCTCCAATAAAACATTAGCAGTGAAGTTTGTTTCCTGTGTCTGTGAGCGGGTTCCTGATTCAGCTCCTCTACAGGGTCTTAAGAGTTGGTGTGATGCATTCTGGGCAACTGAAGAACATTTCTAACAATGTTTGTAGGGTCACAAGTTGGCCACGCTTTTAATATTCACCTTCACTTTAAATTCACGTCTGAGGGATTTCTTTGGTAGTTTGAGCAACTGCCACTCCTACATTTCACCACGTACCCTTCTGATTCTAAAGACCCACCGAGCAGCTGTGTCCTGTTGGCTTATTTAAGATGGTGAGGGGAAATTATCTTTGTCACAAACTGATTTATTGTCTAGTAGACCTCCCTCTCAGTTTGGTATGCTACAGAAAATCTCTCGTCTTATGACATCTGAATTACGTGGATGTGAGAACTCCACTGGGATCTCTGAGCCTATTCTGAAGCTCCGAACTGCAGCGGATGGTCTTGACCACGTCAACGTGCCTAAATGCATTGAGTTGCCACCATGTGATTGGGAGATCGCTAGAGGTAAAGTAAGGTGGGGTTTGAACCCCTTTGAACACTATTTGCTTTAAACGACTAAACAGGACAGGAGCCATGAAAACAAATCAGGTAATTATTTCACGATTTACTTAAATTAGTTCTGAAAAAGGTTACAAAAACCAAACTCAAGAAAAATGAAAATAAAATCAAAAATGTTCCAACACCAGCCTGGGACTTAATGTTTGAAAAGTGTTAAATTCACAGCTGGAGGTCTTTGACCTGTGAGTCATGTCTCCAGTCTTTGTTCAGGCCTGGTAGAGCCGGCTGATGGGTTCCTGTTCTTTAGGGACTTGATTTATGAGGTGAGGCTGTGACTATAAATGAAGAGCAGAAAGTCCAAACACACATTCAAATGTGTCTACATGTTTTAGAGTTTCACAGACCAAAGAATAGTACAAACATCTGAAGAAAATATGCTGGCCAGAAACGATAGACCATCTTCTAAAGCCACACACACACACAGGCTGTCCTCTTGGTCCAAGGAATATTACAGTAGTGCATCTGGTCCTCAACCACGAAGTCCAACAGCATCCAGTCCTGATGGTACAGTTTAGTGACATCCCTTAAACTTTACAGTCTTATCAGGTGAAATCACTGAACTGAAATTCATGTTCTCCTGTCTTGGACACTGTCCTCCAGGTCTTCAGTGCTCTGAAACCAAACAAACAAAAGGGCTCAATACAAATCTGAACTGGAGTATAATAGGATTCTGTAGATATGCACACAAAATGACGAGCATACCCACTTTTGGTCACAGAGTTGGCGGGGAAACCCAACTGCAGTGAATGAGCTGTGTTACACATTTGGTGCTGTTGGAAAAGGTCTGTATGACCTTCTGAAAGCTAGCCTGGTTTCTTCTGACCATGTTTCTGACAAAGTCCAGAATGAACCACAGAATAAATAATAAGGATGCTGATATGTGCTGCTGATAATGAAACATTTCCCACCTTGCTTACATGCTAAAGTGTCACTAACAACAAAAATGGATGAACAACATTTCTGAACCTGAATCCGTTTTTCAACACTGAATTTAACCAACTGTTGAATCTTAATTTTGTGCACAACATTTACTAAATGAAACATTTAATTAAAATGATTAATAAACAGACCAAAGTATTAAATTTAAAACAGGTACATTAAAAGAAATGTCAGTTGACAACATTTATTTAGGACATGTTATTTAGGAACATTTAAATAAATTCTGTAGTAACACCGGGCTGCCCTGACTTTAAATCGGTTCGATTACAGAGGTATGTGTGTGTACACACACACACACATACTCACTCACTCACTGGTCACTTTATTGGGTACACCTGCCCAACTGCTCATTAACACAAATTACTAATCAGCCAATCACATGGTGGCACGTTGACATGGCTGAGACGATCTGCTGCAGTTCAAACTGAGCTTCGGAACGGGAAAGGAAGGTGATTTAAGTGACTTTGAACGTGGCATGGTAGTTGGTGCCAGATGGGCTGGTCTGAGTCTTTCTGAAACTGCTGATCTTCTGGGATTGTCACGCACAACCATCTCTAGGGTTTACAGAGAATGGTCCGAAAAAGGGAAAACATCCAATGCGCCTTGTTGGTGCCAGAGGTCAGAGGAGAATGGCCAGACTGGTTTGGACTGATAGAAAGGCAACAGTAACTCAGATAACCACACGTTACAACCGAGGTAAACAGAAGAGCATCTCTGAACCCTGAGGCAGATGAGCTACAACAGCAGAAGACCACACCGGGTGCCACTCCTGTCAGCTAAGAACAGGAAACTGAAGCTACAATTCACACAGGCTCACCAAAATTGGACAATAGAAGATTGGAAAATGTTACCTAGTGTGATGAGTCTCGATTTGTGCTGCAAAATTCAGATGGTAGGGAAAAAATTAGGCATCAACAACATGAAAGCATGGATCCATCCTGCCTTGTATCAACGGTTCAGGCTAATGGTGGTGGTGTAAAGGTGTGGGGGATATTTTCTTGGCACACTTTGGACCCCTTAGTATTAATTGTTCAATGCTGCAACACCACCGCCTTCCTGAGTATTGTTGCTGACCATGTCCATTTCTTTATGACCACAACGTACCTACTACCTACTTCCAGCAGGATAATGCTCTATGTCTCGTCTCTCGTCTCGTCTTCCTCCGCTTATCCGGGTCCGGGTCGCGGGGGCAGCATCCCAACTAGGGAGCTCCAGGCCGTCCTCTCCCCAGCCTTGTCCACCAGCTCCTCCGGCAGGACCCCAAGGCGTTCCCGGACCAGATTGGAGATGTAACCTCTCCAACGTGTCCTGGGTCGACCCGGGGGCCTTCTGCCGGCAGGATATGCCCGAAACACCTCCCCGGGGAGGCGTCCAGGAGGCATCCTGACCAGATGCCCAAACCACCTCAACTGGCTCCTTTCGATCCGGAGGAGCAGCGGTTCCACTCCGAGTCCCTCCCGAATGTCCGAGCTCCTCACCCTATCTCTAAGGCTGAGCCCGGCCACCCTACGAAGGAAACTCATTTCGGCCGCTTGTATCCGCGATCTCGCTCTTTCGGTCATTACCCAAAGCTCATGACCATAGGTGAGGATTGGGACATAGATCGACCGGTAAATCGAGAGCCTGGCTTTCTGGCTCAGCTCCCTCTTCCCCACGACAGATCGGCTCAGCGTCCGCAACACTGCAGACGCCGAACCAATCCGCCTGTCGATCTCCCGATCCCTCCTACCCTCACTCGTGAACAAGACCCCGAGATACTTAAACTCCTCCACTTGAGGTAGGACCTCTCCCCCGACCCGGAGGTGGCAAGCCACCCTTTTCCGGTCGAGAACCATGGTCTCAGATTTGGAGGTGCTGATCCTCATCCCAGCCGCTTCACATTCGGCCGCGAACCTACCCAGCAAGAGCTGAAGGTCAGAGCTGGATGAAGCTAGGAGGACCACATCATCCGCAAAAAGCAGAGACGAGATTCTCCTGCCACCAAACTCGACACACTCCACACCACGGCTGCGTCTAGAAATTCTGTCCATAAAAGTGATGAACAGAACCGGTGACAAAGGGCAGCCCTGGCGGAGTCCAACCCTCACTGGGAACAGGTCCGACTTACTACCGGCTATGCGGACCAAACTCACGCTCCTCTGGTAAAGGGACTGAATGGCCCTTAACAGAAAGCCACCCACCCCATACTCCTGGAGCGTCCCCCACAGGGTGCCCCTGGGGACACGGTCATAAGCCTTCTCCAAATCCACAAAGCACATGTGGATTGGTTGGGCAAACTCCCATGCCCCCTCCATCACCCTTGCAAGGGTATAGAGCTGGTCCACAGTTCCACGGCCAGGACGAAAACCACATTGCTCCTCCTCTATCTGAGATTCAACTATCGATCGGACCCTCCTCTCCAGTACCTTGGAGTAGACCTTTCCAGGGAGGCTGAGGAGTGTGATCCCCCTATAGTTGGAACACACCCTCAGGTCACCCTTCTTAAAGATGGGGACCACCACCCCGGTCTGCCACTCCCTAGGAACTGCCCCCGATGACCACGCAATGTTGTAGAGACGTGTCAACCATGACAGCCCTACAACATCCATAGCCTTGAGATACCCAGGACGAACCTCATCCGCCCCCGGGGCTCCGCCGCTGTGTAGTTGTTTGACTACCTCAGCAACTTCTGCCCCCGAGATCGGACAGTCCATCCCCAGGCCTCCCAGCTCTGGTTCCTCCTCGGAATGCGCATTGGTGGGATTGAGGAGCTCCTCAAAGTATTCCTTCCACCGTCCGACTATAGCCTCAGTTGACGTCAGCAGCTCCCCATCCCCACTGTAAACAGTGTGAGCGAGTTGCTGCCTTCCTCTCCTGAGGCGCCGGACAGTTTTCCAGAACCTCTTTGGAGCCGATCGATAGTCTTTCTCCATGGCCTCACCAAACTCCTCCCACGCCCGAGATTTTGCCTCGGCAACTGCCACTGCTGCACTCCGCTTGGCTGTCCGGTACCTGTCTGCTGCCTCCGGAGACCCACAGACCAGCCACGCCCTGTAGGCCTCCTTCTTCAGCCTGACGGCTCCCCGAACCTCTGGTGTCCACCAGCGGGTACGGGGGTTGCCACCACGACTGGCACCGGCCACCTTACGACCACAGCTAGCAACAGCCGCCTCGACAATCGCAGAGTGGAACAAGGCCCACTCGGACTCAATGTCCCCCACTGCTCTCGGGACGTGGTCAAAGCTCTGCCGGAGGTGGGAGTTGAAGACCGTCTTGACAGGTTCTTCTGCCAGGCGTTCCCAGCAGACCCTCACTATGCGTTTGGGTCTGCCAGGTCTACGCGGCATGTTCCCTTGCCATCTGATCCAACTCACCACCAGGTGGTGATCAGTTGACAGCTCCGCCCCTCTCTTCACTCGGGTGTCCAAAACATACGGCCGCAGGTCAGATGATACGACTACAAAATCTATCATCGACCTGTGACCTAGGCTGCCCTGGTACCAAGTGTACCGGTGGGCATCCTTATGTTCGAACATGGTGTTCGTTATGGCCAAACTGCGGCTTGCACAGAAGTCCAATAACAAAACACCGCTCGAGTTCAGATTAGGTGGGCCGTTCCTCCCAATCACACCCCTCCAGGTCAAGCTGTCATTGCCCACGTGAGCATTGAAGTCCCCCAGCAGGACAATGGAGTCCCCTGATGGAGCACTATCTAGCACTCGTCCCAGGGACTCCAAAAAGGGTGGGTACTCTGAACTGATATTTGGCCCATAAGCACAAACAACAGTCAGGACCCGTTCCCCGACCCGAAGGCGCAAGGAAGCTACCGTCTTGTCCCCCGGGGTAAACCCCAACACACAGGCAGAGAGTCTCGGGGCTAACAAAAAGCCAACCCCAGCCCTCCGCCTCTCACCCGGAGCAACTCCAGCAAAGTAGAGTGTCCAACCCCTCTCCAGGTCTCGGGTTCCAGAGCCAATGCAATGTGTCGAGGTGAGTCCGACTATATGTAGCCGGTACCGCTCAACCTCTACCACAAGCTCCGGCTCCTTCCCCGCCAGCGAGGTGACGTTCCATGTCCCAAAAACTAGTTTTCTTGTCCGGGGATTGGACTGCCAAGGCTCCCGCCTTGGTCTGCCACCCGACTCGCATTGCACCGGACCCTTCATGTTCCTCCTGCGGGTGGTGGGTCCACAGTTGGACGAGCCCATGTATCCGGTTCGGGCTGGGCCCGGCCAGGCCCCATGGGCGAAAGCCCGGCCACCAGGCGCTCGCTCACGGGCCCCAACCCCAGGACTGGCTCCAGGGTGGGACCCCGGTAACCCTCCGGGCCGGGTACTCCGACTCTTCGTTTTAACCGCCATGAAAGATCCTTCGATGCTCTATGTCATAAAGCTCAAATCATCTCAGACTGGTTTCTTGAACATGACAATGAGTTCACTGTCCTCAAATGGCCTCCAGAGTCACCACTTCTCAATCCAATAGAGCACCTTCAGGATGTGGTGAAATGGGGGATTCACATCATAGATGTGCAGCCGACAAATCTGCAGCAACTGCGTGATGCCATCATGTCAATATGG